>NC_048597.1:107505934-107627398 GCF_003668045.3 Cricetulus griseus | reverse complement strand
TGTGGGTGCTCAATCTGACTCCTTGTGATGGTGTGGCAAGCATTTTAACCCCTGTTGTGGTTTAAATGTAAAAGGTCGTCAAAGGACTCATGGGTTTGAACAATTGGTCCCCAGATGGTGATGCTATTTAGGAAGGTTTACAATCTTTAGGAGGTGGAGCCCTGTTGGAGGTAGGGCTCTCCCTCACTGAGGGAGAACTGGAGGTTGAATCACTTCCTGTTTTCTCTGCATCCTGACTAATTGATGCTGTTGCCCTGCCAGTTTCATATGCCTACTGCCATGCCTTCCCTACAGGATGGACCATATCCCTTCAAACAGTATGACAGAAGAATAAATCCCAAGTCTCTTAAGTTGCTGCCCTGATTCATTTTTATGGTCAACTTAATACAACGGAGGATCACATGGGAAGAGGGAACCACAGTTGAAAAGTTGCTTTTTTCAGGTTGGTCTGTGGGTCATTTTCTTGATTACTAACTGATGTAGCAGGACTCAACCCACTGCAGTTGGTACCAGATAGTCCTGGACTGTATAAGAAAGCTAGCTGAACAGGAACTTTTGAGCAATCTAGCAAGAAGTATCCCTCCACTGTTCCCACCTCGAGTTTATGCTATCACTTTCCTCAAAGATGGACTGTGATCTGGAAGTCGAAGTTGAAATAAACCCCTTGCTTGCTTTTTGATCAGGGTGTTTATTGAGCCAACAGCAAAGCAACCTGGAGCAGTTGCTTTGGTCATGTATTTTGTCACAGCCTGGTGTAAAGGAGCTAAGACACCCATGAAGCCATCTCAACCCCTCCTTTTTCATATTGGTTCTGTAGAATCTAAAGGTGACTCGCTTGTCTGGCTGAGGGCCTCTTGATAATCACTCTTCTCGATGGTTATGAAAACAGCACGGTAATTTCCAGGCTTTGATGTGACACTAATGACGTTCCTGTCTCAGAACAGGAGCGTGATAACTGTCAAGAAAATCTCTGGACTAATTTAAATGTGCAAACCACACAGGGACAGATCATTGTCTTAAATGAGGCCACATGGCTTATGGGGTTGCTAAGCTGAATCAGCTGTTAAATTCCATTCTGAATGCTGAGTGAAGGAGCCAGCGGGACTGTGTATCATTGGCTGAACTTATTTTTCTCTCCCTCATGTATTGCCTGGGTCAGTGTGCCATATGTGCATATATTTCTGGCCTGACCATGAACCAACTAAGTCCATAGTCAAACCTGTATTTGTGTTAGCATGCCTTGGAAGTCTGCCCAGGTGGGACCTCTGAAGACTTGCTTTAGCCCTACACTAAATAATAGGTAAAAGAAGATTGCTAAACTTTGGTGATGCCAATGAAGGTGAAGGAAATAGAAAGCACAAATGATGGCAATTGAAGTCACCCAAACTTCCTTGAACCAGGGAGCTTTAAGGAATTGTGTTTACAGACATTAAACATACAGATGTACAACCATACCTATAATAATAATAATAAAAAACCCAAATAGTCCATCTTCATTATGAACTGGAATCAAATCACCGTGGAGACATGCCTGTTGGTGTGGCTGTGATGGTCTGTTTAGAGGTTTATTTGAGGTGGGAAAACCTACTTTTAATATGGATGGCACCATCCTATAGGCTAAAGTACTGGAAAGAATAAAAGAGAGAAAGTAAACTAGCCACTCCCCCTCCATCAAGATGTGAGCAGGAGAGCTTCCCACTGCATCCTTCCTTTGCCCACTACCACACTGTGTAAGTTGAAACTGTGAGCCAAATTAAACCCTCCCCTTCCTTAGGCTTCTTCTTGTCAGATATTTTGGTCCTAGCAATGATCAAAGTAATGAACACATCTCCCCAAAGCAGCACTGTTTGACAAAGGATGCTTGGCACCAGGATTGTTCTCTCTGTCCCATTGTGCTGGCTACTTTTTGCCAGCTCAATACAAACTAGAGTCATCTGGGAAGAAGGAACCTCAATGAGGAATTCCCTCCATCTTATTGGCCGGTGGGCATGTCTGTGGAGCATTTTCTTAATTAGTGATGTAGGAAGGCCCAGCCAACTGCAGGTAGTGCATGTGGTCCTAAGTTATATAAGAAAGTAGGCTGAGCAAGCTATGAACTGCATGCCAACAAACAGTGTTCCTCCATGGCCTCTGCTTCAGTTCTTGCCACCAGGTTCCTGCCTTGGTTTCTTGCTTTGGTTTCCCTCAGTAATGGGCTGTGACTGGAAGGTATAAGCCAAATAAACCATTCCCTCCCAAATTGGTTTTGTTCAATGTTTTCTCAAAGCAACAAAACCAAAGTAGGAAACCCGTGCTTCACATTTTCCTGTTGGTGTGTTCCCCAGATACTTTCCAACACATTAAAAATTGGCCCCAAACTCTTACCAGCTTCAGAGCATTTCAACTCTGATCTATTCTGTTGATATAGTAACAGAAACCTGAACTGGGTCTGTTTACTTCTCTCTCACCCATCAAAAGAAAAAAAAAGTCTGGGGTCTCATAGTTTTCTTCAAATTTCATTTCCTTGAGTTGATGTAGTTTTGCATGCATTAATTAGGTTTCCTTTAGCATCAAGAAAAAAAAGCCACCCAGGATTTCAGTAGCTACAACTTATGAGGCCAAATGAGAACTTCTCAGACCTTCTCCAATTGTCTAACTTCCTTGTGGTCTACACAGTAAATCTTTTGGTAGTAGCTGTATACAATGTGTTCTTTGACTTTGAGACAATCTTTGACTTTGAGACCATCTAAGCCCAAAAGGAACTTAAGATGTCTTTATGGCAATAAGGCTTTCCTTGGGATTTAACCATCTTTATTCCCTTTGCCATCTCTTATTGTCCTGGTTAGTTTCATTGTCAACTAAATACCACCAAGAGTTGCCTGAGTCTCAACTGAAGAACCCAAATCAGATTGGCCTATGGTCACATCTATGGGGAATTGTCTTGTTTGTTGATTGAAGTGGGGAAACCCAGTCCATTGTGGTCAATGCTACCCCTGGGCAAGGGTTCATGAATTATATAAGAAAGCTGGTTCATGGGACTAGAGTGATGGATCAGCAGTTAAGAGCACTTGTTCTTGTGGAGGATCTAGGTTCAGTCCCAGAATCCACATATCAGCTCACAGTGATCTGGAACCCCTGTTCCATAGGATCCAGACATCTATGTATCATGCGTACATGTGGTGCAAAGACATGCATGCAAATAAAATATTCATACACATAAAATTGAAATAGTAATTTTAAAAAAAGTTAGCTGGGAATGAGCAAGATGAAGTGAGCCAGCCAGTAACCAGTGTTTCTCCATGATTTCTGCTTCATGGTTTTAGCTTGCATTCACTCCCTGGCTTCCCTTACGGATGGACTGAGACCCAGAAGTATGAGCTGAAATAAACCCTTTCATTTTGGTCATGGTGCTTATCAAAAGAAAGCAGGATCTCTATTCAGATTTGTGACTGATCGTAATGGTCCTCCCACCTTCACACATGTTAAGGTGGCACCCAGTGATCAGTTTCCTATCACGCCTTGTGTCTGTTAATGTCATGACCTGTTTGAAGTAACTTAAGGGAAGATGGGGCATGAATGGCCCACTATGGTGGGGAAGGTGACTACAAGGTGACTGGTCACAGGCAGGAAGTAGAGAGAACAGATGGATTCAAGCTTTCAAATTTCAAGGTCCACCCTGAGTAGCCTACTTCTATCAAGGCTTTAATTGCTATTAGTTCTACAGCTTTTAAAACTGTGCCACCATCTGGGGATCAAGTGTTCAAACTTGAGAGCCTGTGGAGAACATGTTCCTTATCAGAATAGGCAGGGTTTTTGTTTTTCAGTAGGTGTGTAGTGTTTTATGGGGCAATACACCAAGATTTCTTTAACCAGTCCCCTGACTAGGGTATACTTTGCTACTTTATGCTTCCTCCCAATATAGCCTTGTATCCATGTCCTTTCTTAAACTTAGAAACATATCTCTGCCTAATGAGTGCTTATAGCTAGGGCAGGGGGTAAGACATATATTATCCAATTGCTTAGGGCTGCTGCATTATCCTATAACGAAATACTTTACATATGAGAAGAATTTCCTCCTCCTCGGGATGGGCAGGGGAGGTCCCTCAGCTTTCTATCATACTGGAGTCTCCGTGGATTTCCCCTTTACATTTTGATCCATCTAGAAAGCAGATCAGGAGAACCTGGAAATATAAGAACCATTCTGATTATGAAAGTGATCCAGGGCCCTCTACTCTCCATCCCCTGTGCTCTGTAGTACATGAATATGGAAATGAGCCCCCCTGGACCATCAGCATGTGTGAGCACAAACCAGTAATCACAGAAAAGTAAAGGTACCTACCTGTGAGCACAAGGGTGTCTGTACCTTGGCAGCCTCTGGAAAAGTAAACTGCTGTCTTATTTAAGCCACTATTATTTTTCCTCTCTGCTCTCACAGCTGAAACCTCATCCTGAGTGATCTACTCCTTATCTGTCACCCGCACAGCGAGGGAAGAAGGATGGGAGAGGACTTCGTTATCCTAGGCCCTGGACAGGCTGCCAGACTCACGCCAGATTTATGAGAGAGAAGGGCAGAGAGTGAAATAGCGATTGCAGGGATTTGCAGTTTAGCAGTGTACTGGCACAAATGATGGGTAATTGGTAGGAAGAGAGATCTTGCATGGCAGCTACATCAAAAGGGGCTTGGTGAAAGCAAGTATGCAGAGACAGCCTGCACCAATGAGGCTGTTTCCAGCCAGATCATGCTTACCCTGAGGGAAACACTGGTATGGCTAGTGTCAGGGGGAAGGGAGGTTGCTCATCCCAGACTCAGAGACCACATGGCACCCACAGAAGTACATTTTGTCCCAGATACCTCATTAGCAAGGAGACATAAACTACATGAAAGGGGCTTGAGCTGGAACACAGAAACAAAAAATAAAACCAGCAATATATTAGTCAAGTATTGGAGGAAACAATTCATAGAGAGATGAAGAAAAGTAAAAAGGTTTCTCTTGGTGAAGTAGAGCTTATAGGCATGAAAATACAACACAGAAGGAAGGGCTGATGCAAGAAAGCCCAAAGCTGACATGGGGTAGGGTAGAAAGGTGGCTCAGCAGTTAAGAGCACTTCCTGTTTTTTGAAAGGACCCAGGTTCAGATCCCAGCAGCACCCACATTGCAGCTCACAACTTTCTGTAGCTCTACCTTCAAGGGATATGTGCCCCCTTCTGGCCTCCATGGACAATACACTCACAGGTGCATACTCTAACACAGATATACATGTAATGTATCGTTTAAATACATTACATTCTTTTTAAAAAAGAAACTTTAAAAGGGAGCACCATTTAATTCTATCTTGAAAGAGACTAAAGCCAATGAGGTTGAGAAAATAGATATATTTGATCTAAAAGTACAGGGTTAATCTAGGTGTTGAGAAATGCTGGGTCCCACTAATCTCCCTCCAGCAGATGCTTCATTCTGTAATTGTACAAATCAACTGGTGGGAGTGGAGCAGATGCCTTTGTACCTCAGCACCCCTCTCCACCTACTGGGGAACCATGGTAGTAGTACATTCACTCAGCACCCACAGGGTACTTGTAACCAGAGGATCTGATGCTCTCTCCTAGCCTTCATGGGCACCTGCATACACATGGTACACATATTTATACTCAGGTACATATAACTACCCATAAACTAAGTTAATTGATGCTAAAAATTATAAAAGTCTTAATTATGAAGTTATGCTTTCTCACACAAATCCCAATAGAATTTTGACCAGAAATGTATTTTATTTATACATTCCTTGTGGATAAATGACAGTATCTGTATTTATTCCTTTATTCTGCCAGTCACCTCCCCACTTAAAGCAAAGTGCATGGTTATGGTCTCAATTAGAAGCTGATGTTAATGATTCTGGGTACATTCGATATACAATAAAAACTAAAGAAATCATTTTAAGAGTCGATCTTGGAAGCCCATATCAGCAAATTCCACAGTTCCACAGCCACTTGTGCATTTAAAGAATTGCTGGAGTCAGCTGCTAATGTATCTATCCATAATCAGAGGAATGGGTCAGTTACAGCTAATGACACACAGGGACATGGGCCAAGGTGTTCAGAATGGTATCACCTCCACCGTTGGCTGCTGCCATGGGTCCATTTCCAAATGTTTGCAAAATGCTGATTTGAGGTGATCTGTCTGTCTGCCTGCCTGCCTGTCTGTCTGTCTACTTTTTGCAGATTGTGAATTGTGGTCCTAAAATGAGCCACTGGTAGTAAATATTCCTTTCTGTCTTTATAAAACCTGCATCCTCATAAACATGCGAGGCCATGTGGTGTGTGTGTGTGTGTGTGTGTGTGTGTGTGTGTGTGTGTGTGTGTGTACCTCTGGCCCTTCATTCTAGTGTACCTATGACTTTTGTTAAAAAGTAATGGTAAGCCAGGCGGTAGTGGTGCATGCCTTTAATCCCAGTACTCAAGAGGCAGAGACAGGTGGATCTCTGTGAATTTGGGGCCAGGCTGGAGCTAGTAGGCTAGTCTGCCTGGCCAGCAAGTCCCAAGGACCCGCCTGTCTTCACGTCCTCACTGTTGGTTTTAAAAATGTGTGGCACCATGCTGAGACTTTACATCCCTTCTGGGACTCAGACTCAGGTCCTCATGCTTGTGGCGTAATCGTTTTACTGACTCAGGTATCTCAACAGCATTAGTTTGGTCTTTAACAATTTTATGTCGTGTGTGTTTTGCCTGCATGTATGTCTATACACCACATATAATCCTGGAACCTTCAGAGGCCAGAAGAAGGTGCCTAGTTCTCTGGAATTGGAGTTACAGATAGTTGTAAGCCTCCATGTGGATATTGGGAACTGAACCCAGGTCTTCTGTAAGAGCAGTAAGTGCTCTCAACAACCAAGCGATCTTTCTAGCCTCAATTATTTTTTTTTAAAAGCACTAATGATGAGGAAAAGCCAAGGATAGATGTCATTACTAAGTACAATCCCAGAGGTTAATCCTTGTAACTGAGATATCAGGCAGATGTTCATTGTTCAAGTATAACAGGGGAAGCAGCAAGCAGCTCGGGCCACACATGTCACCAAGAGCAGGACAGAGAACCAGGCTGGGGTGGGTAGAGAAGAGCTGGCTCCTGGATCCAGGCTCCTCAGATGTTCTTGAGTGGAATCAATACTAAGATAGGACTCAGATACAAGTCATGCACATTTGAAACAGAACCAAAAATTCATAAAGTCTCCCCTTTATACAGTCTCTTTGGAATAACTGACTTGACATTCTATGTCATTCATGTCAGGAATCCTGCCCAAGCAAGTGCATGCAGGGTCTGACTCTGGGAGCTAGAAGATGGAATCTGGGAGACAGATTGAAATCGAGGGTGGATGGGTATGTTTCAGAATTTGATGGGAACCAATCACTTTGAAGCAGCAGTATCTGTGAGGAGCTGGTTCCTGGAGACTTCCCTTCCTTCACCTGCAAGTACCCAAATCTATCAAGTTCAAGTTTTATATGTGTAACAAAAGATGCATGGATCCCCCACTCCTACCCCATACACATCCCGGCATGTCTAGATGACATATGACACCTTATAAATACTATGGCTGTGTAAATTGCTGTTATTCCACATTGTTAGGGGAATAATACAAAGAGAAAAGTCTGTGCATTTAGGGAAAAAAAGTATCTTAAAATGCTTGAAAACAGAGACAGGGGCCCCACAGATACAGAGACCCAATTTATAATCACCCTCTAGATATTTGTGCTGGGACTCTAGGGAAAGCAATTTAGTGTTGGTGAAATATTTTCTCTTTTAAATTAACCCAATGGAAAGTAAAATAAGATTGAGTCAAATTGATTTTTAAAAAGCAAATGTTTCTTGGCGCTCTTGCTTTTACATACGCTGCTTGAGAACAGGGTTATCTCAGCCAGCGGACATACTGGATGTTGCAAAGACTTTATAAACACATTTGTGAAAGCAATTTCTTGGAATATTTATAATAGGCTATAAATATAAAAATGAATTAGTCTGATGGAACCAGGGTGTGTAGAGGAAGGGCTGAGCAAACACAGTTCAGTGGTAGCCCTGAGTCATGGCTATACACTCCCTGGTCTTCTCCTAAGGGATCCTATTCCAGCCAGCCAGCTTTGCATTGGGATGATCCATGGTGCAGTGGGGAGAATGAAAGAGAAAAGGACAACAGAAAAAACCCAAGCAAGGCACAATTCCAGAAGCCCCTGAGACTAAAGCTTCCAGCACCTAACAGCATAGACAAACAAACTCTAACCCTAACCCATCTTAGAAGAATGGGAGCTTAGGATTTTGTTGCCCAGGCAACAGTTACTAACATTCACCAGGAACTCTGACTACCGAGTATCTGACAAAAGACAACCTGGGAAGACCAAAGGACTCTCTGAGGGTGGGCTAGAGATTGTCAGAGACTTCCAGCTCTAAGTCTCAAGTTCAAATCCTCCACCAATGCTTTAAAAGTATAACTAGGGATGCTGTGAATATAGCATAGTTAGGGGATCTATGAAGGTAGCTTAACTGGGGGAGCTATGAGTGGGGTTCAGGAACAGAGTGCTTGCTTGGCATGTACAAAACTCTGGGGTCCATCCCCAGCACCCCAAAAACAGAACCTGGTGGTACATATCTGCAATCCTAGCAATCAGAAGGTAGAGGCAGGAAGAGCAGAAGTTCAAGGTCATCCTTGTCTACAGAGTTAATTTAGGCCAGCCTGGGCTACATAAAACCCTGATTCCCCATCACACCCCCAAAAATAAAGGTATAACTATGGATTATGCTTATTTAGCATTTGTAAATGTTATCCATAGCAGATTTTTTTCAAATATTCACAATGACTTTATTTGTAAAATCCCAAACATGGAAAAGCTGATGAAGAGTAGATGGTATAGTTTAAGTAATGATAAATTACCAAGAAAGAACACAGAGGATCAACACATGAATGAGTCCCCAACATCATTCCACCAAGTGATACACCATTGAACACATATCATAGCACCCTATATACAATGCTGCAGAAACTGGGTCACACCTGTAACCCCAGAACTTGATGGGGAGGGATGTTGAGGAAGGTAGGTTATCAAGAGTTTGAGATCAGAGTTGGAATGTAGAGAAACCCTGTCTCAAATCAACAAAAACAACAATCACCAAAAGGACATTGTACTGGCTGGTTTTGTGTCAACGTAACACAAGCTAGAGTCATCAGAGAGGAAGAAGCTTCAGTTGAAGAAATGCCTTCATGAGAGAGGGCTGTTAGGCATTTTCTTAATTGCAAACAGTGGGGAAGGCCCAGCCCTTGTAGACTGTGCCATCCCTGAGCTGATTGTTCTGGGTTCTAGAAGAAAGCAGGTTGAGCAAGCCATGGGGAGCAAGCCAGTAAGCAGCACTCCTCCATGGCCTCTGCATCAATTCCTGCCTCTAGGTTCCTGCCATCTATTTGAGTTCCTGTCCTGACTTCCTTTGATGATGAACACCAATATGGAGTATAAGCCAAATAAATCTCTTTATCCCCTACTTGCTTTTTGGTCATGGTGTTTCATTGCAGCAATAGAAACCCTAACTAAGACAGACATACTAAAAAAGAAAAAAGAAAATCCATTCTGTGATTTTAAAAAATGAACAATGACACTATGTAGTAGAAGATAGAAAGACTGTAGAACCACGGTGAGACAGTGTCTGCTGGACATGACAGGGCCCCTCCACTTATGAAGTCACAGCAGCTATGGTTGCCTGTGCAAGATCAGGCCACTCCATTCCAGCGTGCAGTGGTAAGGGGTTCATGAGCCCCCACCCCACCATAACTGAGAAGTTGTGGGGGGTTGATGGCTTCTAATGGAAGGAGATTCAATTTTGTTTAAGTGTGTGACCCCTGGTAGGTCAACCACATTCCAGTGGATAACCCCACACCCAAGAGTACATGGTCAGCCAAAGAGGACATGAAGTTAGGAGGAGTGGGCAATGGGGTGGGTGACAGGGGTGGATCTGGAAGGATGTAGGGGGGAGTTGGGGTGAATATGATCAAAACACATTGTATGTATGTATGAAGTTCTCAAAGAATTAATAAAAGAATGACATTAACTTAAAGAGAACAATGATTTCCTTGGTGGCTATCAAAAGCATAGAAATTGATTGCGAAGGGATATAATGGGACCTCATGGGGCTATGCAATGATCTGTATTCAGATTTACGGTTTCTGCATTCCATTCCATGGCCACTTTGCACTGGGAGCTACAGAGAAAGGCTGACGTCTGGTTAATGAGATGCACATTGCAGGCTTTGCCTCAAGTGCACTTACATTTGCAGGTTACTTTGAAGTATATCAAAAAATAAACTGGATTAATAGATGCACAGAAGGGAGACTGGATTGCCACACAATAGAGATGTGAGTGGAATGCTGGGTGCGGAAGCTAGCACTGGGCTGCGTCAGCCAAGAACACAATTTGATCAGCACAGCTGCCTGTCCAAAGTTCTCGTAAGAAACCACCGAGGGAGGGCTGGTGAGATGGCTCCACAGGTAAAGGAGATTGGGGATGAGTCTGACAACTCTGCTTCAAACCTCGGAACCCACAGAATGGAGGGAGAGAACACACACACACACACACACACACACACACAGAGAGAGAGAGAGAGAGAGAGAGAGAGAGAGAGAGAGAGAGAGAGAGAGAGAGAGAAAAATTAAAAATAGTAAGTTTAATAGTGAGGGAGTTGATATATATCCCAATGGTAGAATATTTGCTGTGTCTGTGTGGGGGGGGCATTCGTGCGTGTCAGGGGAAAGGGGTAGCATTTAGACTTCACCAGCGCTAAGAAAAATTGTTTGAATTGAATTGGGAAAATATACAATGGCCACCCCCACTATGAAGTAGAGTCATTTGGGGTACCCAAACAACCAAATTAAAAAAAAAAACTAATGAAATTCAGATATCACATGGGCCAGGATTTGCATTTCCATTTTCCACAGAGGCAAGCCAGGGACATTAGTGAAATCAGCAAATTCGTGCAGAGCAGAAGGAATTTTATAAAGGTCCTGAGCCCATGCTCATCACACTTACCTGCAATGACCAGGGGCAGAGGGTCAAAGGTTACACCCATCACCCTGTCTTGGAGCTGTCAGGGACAGAAGGTCAGCTGTTAGTCATGGCATTCCACAAGGCAGTAGAACCAAAGGAAAACATCACCATATATTACAATCCGATCTGAGGTTTCCCTATTTCCTGCGGGATCTCACAGAACAAACAAATAATGGGTGACAGAATACAAAATAAAGAGGAGAGAATTTCATAAGGTTGTGTATACAAAAACATGCAAAGCAGTCCCTCAAACATCTTTTTGCCAGCCCAGATTTTTTTGTAGATTTTGGGGACTGAAACGCTGATCTACACACTTGAGTGACAGGTGCTTTCTCCTGAACCATCTCCCCAGCCCCTAAGGTGATTTTAAGTCACCCTCTCAACAACTAGAGAAAGTTGGGAAACAGAGAGTTGGTTTCCTACCCTTGAGGGAACCTAGAGGAAGAAAAGATTTAATAGATGAATGACAGCACTAAGGCAGTTCTAGAATGGTACAGCGAGCATCTCTTGATGGATGTGGGCATTAGAGACCTGTACATCTGCAGAAACTCAACAACTACTTGCCAAGAAGCCTGGTGTCTGTTTCCTGTTTGTGAATTCACTCCACCTATAACAACAATAGTGGGGGCTGTAACAAGCAGATCTCCTTGTAGTGGACCTGGAGTTTGGCCTGTGGCTTCTACAGCATTCCTACTGGATTAGGGACGGACTAGGCACCAGGTGGCAGAAAATAAAGAGGACAGCAGGCTGACAGAGTGTACCATGGCCTCAGAGAGAAGAGGTGGCAAGTGTCTCAGTATTGACTGCACATATCTGTCACTGCATATTGTACTACAGGGCCACAAGATAAAATGTCAACAGTCTCAAAAGTCACAAACAAGGCTTGTCTCTGTGACCACCAAACATACCATTTTGAGTTTTTTTATTTAAAAGTTTAATTACAACTTATTTGGGGTTGGGCAGAGTTTATGCACATGCTACAGTGCATGTATGAGGTCAGAGGATAACTTGCAGCAGATGGGTCTCTCCTACCAGGAGGCCCTGGGGATTGAACCCAGGTCCTCAGGTTTAACAGCAAGTACCTTTACCTACTTATCCATATCACTGTCCCCAGCCCTACTAATTCTCATTCCCTGAGCCATTCTGTATTTCTAGTTTGTTATGAACATGAATTTTAGTAAGTTTTCTCTTGTCTCTGTTGATTTTTTTCCACATAGTAACAGAGTTTGATGGAGATCAGCTGACTTACAATGACTCCTGTTGGCAAATACACTCTTTGCTATTGTTTGGATCTTAAATAACCCCCAGAGGCCTATGTGCTAATGCTTCATTCCGGTCCTAATTTCATTTTTGTTACTGTTTGACAAGTGCCCCCACCCCACTCCAAAGGCAACATAGGAGGTGAAAGGGTTTAATTTTGGGCTACAGTCCATGATAGCAGGGAAGTCAAGGCAGGAACTCAGGTAGGTAGTCACATCATGTCTACAGTCAAGGGCAGAGAGACAGAAGTGACAGAAGCCATGTTGCCTGCTGGCTTTTAGGTAGCTTTCCCCTGTTCTAGAGATTTCAGGACCCCCGTCTAGATAATGGTGTTGCCTACAGTGAGTGTTGTCTTCCTATATGAATTAACACTCAGGACAGTTCTCAACAGACAAATGTGTGAAAAAACAATTCCTCTGTTGAGACTTTCTTCTCAGGTGACTGACTCTAGGTTATGGCAAATTAACACTTAAAATTATCACAGTCCTGGAGGGGGAGGCACTACAGGGAGCTGATAGAGGTGATCCAAGTGGGAAGGAAGTTAAGGCATTGTGGTGTGCCCTTGAACATGGTATTTGGATCAAGGTCCCTCCTCCCCACTCTTTGCTATATGGGTGCCTTGAGCCAGAGACCTCTGAAAGACACTCATGTCGTGATAGTCTGCCTCCATCCAGGCCCACAGGTCCAAGTAGCACTGGACTAAGACTTTTGAAGCCATTGGCAAAAATAAACATTTTCTTCTTTTAAGTTGCTTGTTTCAGGTGTTTTGTCAGAGTGATGGAAATCTGACTCACACAGTTTTCTTAACACTTATTCTATCAAGAAAACTCAGTGTTGGGCTAGAGAGACAGCTCAGTCATTAAAGGCTAAGCATCACAAACAAGACATCAACAAAATGAAGTTTTTTCTCCCTTGATGGTCTTTGAATATGGTTATAAGGTTTAGCCTCTGGATGAGTAGGTATCATTTGGCTCCTGATTCTAGGATTAGCCACATGGTTTGCTTTGGCAAGTGAGATAAGACCAGACATGAGCCAAGCCCTAAATGATGACTGATTGGTCTTCTTCTCTACACTGCCACCATCCATTCAGAACACTTCTTGGTTAGCCAATGAGCTACAGAGGGTGGCCTGGCTGGACAAGACCAGGAATGTTACTTCTTGTTGCTGTGACAAAAGACCTGACAAAAGTGACTTAAGTAGGAAAGGTTATTTTGGCTCATAGTTTGAAGATAAAAATTCCATCATGGTAGGGACAGCATGGAAGATGGAATATGAAGTAGTTGGTCACATGGCATTCACGGTCAGGAAGCAGAGAGAGATGGATGCTGGTTCTTGGCTCACTTTCTCCTTTGTATTCAGTTCAGGACCCAAGCCTAGGGAATGGTGCTGCCCATAATGAGGATGGGTGTTTCTTCCAGCTAACTCAATCTAGGTAATCCTCCACAGATATTCTCAGAGGCAGGTTTCCTACATGATTCTAGATGCTGCCAAAGTGACAACCAAGATACCTATCACACAAGGCTCACTGGCACTTGCCTTCACACTGTGTGCTGGGACCTTTCATGGTTCCCAGTGACAGACATCACTTCAAACACTGAGATGTTACCGAGGGGTGTGAGGGAGAGCACTGAATGACCTCTCCAGATATCCAGTAAGGCATGCTGAGTAGCTCACAAGGACAGAAAGAGCAGCTGGCAGTAGGTGCATGAGCCATCCAAGGAAGTGTCTCCGTGATCTGGTAACAGGCCTGTGTGATGGGAACAGAGCCACTCATGGGGGATACACCTATTTAAACTCAGATCAACCCTGGGAAGTTCACGGAAATATTGCATGGCTCCTTTCTTCAATGTCAGCAAAGAAAGAAACAGTGACACTGAGTACAGATTTGAGGGTTGGGTAAATGGCTGCCAATACAGCGATTAGATCAATGTTAGCGTAGATATCAGCTCAATAAATAGTGGCTTAATTAGTATGACTGTTACTAATTGAAAAGGAAACTGAGTGTTGTGAACATGCTAAACAAACAAAATCACCAGAACAACAAAAAATTAAGATATTCAGTTTCACCAAATGTGGTATACAAGCCACTACATCCCCCCCCTCGTTTTTTAATTAATTGTTTGAGAATTTTGTGCAGTGCATTTTAATCGTGTTCACTCACCTGGTATGATAAGGAACATGATCAAAAGCAGCTTAGGGAGAAGGGTTTATTTGGCCTACATGTTCCAACCACAGTCCATTACTGAGGGAAGTCAGGGCAGGAACTAGAGGCCAGAACTGGAACAAAAGCCATGGAGGGGTACTGCTTACTGGCTTGTTCCCCCTGATTTGCTCAGTCTGCTTTCTCATAAAACCCAGGTCTATTGCTCAGGAATGGCACCATGCAAGGTGGGCTGGGTCCACTCACGTTGATCAATAATCAAGAAAATGTTTCATGAATCTGCTAGCAGGACAATCTCCTGTCCGAATTTTCTCAATTCAGAGTTCCTCTTCCCAGATGACCCTGGCTTGTGCTAAGTTGAGAGACAAGTAGCCAACATACTGTTGAATTCAATTTGTCCTGCCCATTTACACTAGAATGTGTGGTCTTCCACTGGAGCAGGGTTGACCTACCAGAGGCCACATCCTTAAAGAAAACTGACTCTCCCTTCTTACCAACTATCAGGTGCCAGTAGCTCCTCAGCTTTTGGTGGGATTTCACAACCCTCCTCTCAAGGCTCAGGGATTATCTCAGAAGAGAGGGTGAAAAGATTATAAGAGCTGGGGTCGGTGGATGACATCATGGAACAGTGTTTTCTGGATGCCATCTCAAAAGACAAGGGAGACAGTATCTGAGGAACAACACTTAAAGTTATCCTCTGGTGTCTACATGCATGCATACCCACTTATATGTACACCTCCCCCCCTCTCTCTTTTATCTCTATGTACCATCCTCTTATCAGATAATGGCTAGTGTCTCTCTTTCCTTTCCCACTAGAGAAAGGGATTAAAAATAGTGTCAAGTTGTTTCTAATTGGCTTCTCCACAGACTCGGGAAGAATCCTTGGCCTCAGCAATGTTCATTTTTCAAAGGATCACCAAGATCACACATAGCCACTTCTTCTACTTAGGCCTTGACCTCCTTGTATTGTTCATGCATGCTTCATATCCATATTTTATCAGATCCTGAAGAATAACTTGCAGATAACCACTGGTATTTACATATAGCCAATGGTTGCTCTGCAGCAAGGAGATTAAATTCTAGCCAGCAATACCTCTCTGGGGATAGAAAAGAACACAGCCCCATTTGGCTAAGCTCAGATGGGATCATATATTTCCCAGTATGACCTAATTGTAAAATAAAGCTGATCTCCCATCATCACCATCCTGATTCACTGTGGAGGCACCTTCATTCCTGAGTTGATTCTTAGTGTTGTCATGTGGGGTAAAGCAACTTCCTCTGCCAGCTTCAAGGGTAAGTCTCAGGTTACTGGGCCAGTCTCAGCCATCCGTATTACTGTGTTCAGAGATGGCTTGCTCATGGTCATGTGACCTGAGAACTTTCTTAGATTTGTTTTAAAAACATTATTTAATAATATATATATATATTATATATATATTATATATATATATATATATATATATATATCATGTACCATGTGTGTGCTATACTCATGAAGACCAGAAGAGGGCACCAGATTTTTTGGAATAGAAGACAGAGATGTTTCTGAACCACATGTGGTGCTGTCAGCCGAACCCAGAGCCTCTGAAAGAGCAGCCAGTACTCTTAACCACTGTGCTGTCTCTATACTCCCCCTCTTCTTTGATTTCCCCCCTACACACTGCCTTTCCTCGTATAAATATCATTGATATGGAGCTAAGGCTTGCTGATTCATGTGCCTGTACATTACTAATATAGAAAGTAGGATACAATAAAGAGCTAACCAGCAAGGTGCAGAGAATACTTTGTGTTTTGATTGTACACATCATGCATCTTTCAAAATTTTGCCATTTTTCTCTTGTAATTTCGTGGCCAACACCTTTTGCTCTTGACTGTGTTCTGCGCCACCCTCCAGTCCCAAACCTGAGGTTCAGTTGCTCTTTGGTTCTATCCAACTTTCCGTTTTGTTCAACTCTAAGTCCTACTTAGATCAGAGTTAGAGACACCCACAGGCAGTGCATTCTCTGTGGCTTTTAACCAGCAGTTAGAAATGAGGAGATCCATTTTAAACTGTCTAGTCACAGAGAAAAGAGCTTAGACCCATTTGGATTTGGGCATTTCAGGGGAGGGGGCTGTGTGGAATGAAAGAAGAGAAAGCCCAGAGGTTAGTCAGTGGGGTATGGGACAAGCTGGGCTCCTTAGCTGGTAGCAGGTGGTAACCTGCATTAGATTCCTCCCTCCACCCATGGCCTTTGGGGATCATAGTCTCTAGAATAGCTCTAGGGTCCTGGTTAGATGCTGCTGGGTTTAAAAAACTATGTTTTAAAATTTTTGAGCCCAGGTCAAAAGGAGGCTATGGCCCACCATACAAGGGCTACGGTGATCAACCACTAAAAATCATGGCCACATGGAACAACATCCCTTTGACAGCATGCCAAAGGAGTAGCCCCCATCTCACACTAACTGAAGTTTCAGGTAGCCACTGTGGGAAGCTCTTAGCTCACATCCTGCAGTTACTCTCTCAGAAGGAAGAGTGCGTTCCTGGCTGTTGGCTTTGTAAAGTCCACTTAGTCTGCTTTCATGGGTGTAGGAGCCACAGCCTTGGACAGGAACCACACTTTCATGTTTATTCTGTTTGCACATTTAAAATGCAAATTAACTTGCATTGATATTTTTTTACAGTCAAATTTTATAAAGTTGTCTGTCTTCTGCACAAGATACACCGAGAGAGGTTTTTATACACCCCTTCCCAACCCACCCCCTATCTCTCTGGTATCTTTTACTCTATATAGTGTCCAACAGCTGCTAGGGTGCTGTGTGGATAGTTAAATAACAGATTCAACCCCAAAGTCAGTGGCACTTGTATAATAGCTGAACTTCAGGGCAGGGACAGGGCAGTCTTGGATGATTCATATCTCTGTGATAGAATTCTCCCACATGTCCAGATTGAATTTCTAATTTGATTCTATTCACAACCATCCATGGTGTTTTTCACCTTCTCTGTGGCTACGTGATAGATGAGTTGAGCTCATGGGTCAGAAGAGCTCAATTAATTTGTGAGCTAGATTATCCATTTGGACTCTTGATTGACTGATGGCCAAGAGTTAGGAGTGTCTTCTCTCCATCCCCTCTTGTCAAAGTGTCTTACCATGCCAATCATTCCTGGCTTGCAAACACTTTAGCAACTAACAGCTGGCCATGCTGTATCATTCTAGGAGTCTCTCAGGCAGTGATTCTCAAACTTGGATCCTGGACCAGAGGTTCTTAGTAGATATGGTGATGTTCCATATCATTTATACATATTAACTGATAAACTCGGAAGTGGCCATATATTCTGTAACATCATGACCTCCAGGTGATTGCTACCAGGGCTCAGGTTGGAGCACCATTGCTTTAAAGAGGATATGGTATTAATGGTTACACTGATGTCTCAGGGCTCCTGTCCCGTGTGCCCACTGACAAGGGAATATGCAATGAAGTACATGTGAATGCCATCAGCATTTTTGTTAAGCCAAACAATGAAAGTAAAAATAACCTGGGCTGGAATGATGGTTTAGTAGCTAAGAGTCCTGGCTGCTCTTCCAGACCTGGGTTCAATTTCTGGCACCTACATGGTGCCTCACAACTGTCTGTAACTCTAACTATAGGGATTGGATACCTTCTCTGGCTTCCATGGGCACTGTACACATGTGGTACACAAACATACAAAAATTCATACACATACCAAAAATGAATAAATCTCTTAAAACTCCAGACTCTTTCAAATATTCTGTAAGAAATTAAAGATATATGTAGGATGCAGAAAATAAAGTAAAATAAAATTGTGAATCAAAGATAAGATTTTCCATTGTTGACTAATGTTTTGGATACTTAAAAAAACTTTAGAAAAATATCCTAAGAAATTAGCTGCCTTTCCCCAGATCTTTGGTAGGGACAGCTTAAGGAAGAAAATTGATTGACTTAGAATTATTTCTATTTTTTATTAATTTTTATTTATGTGTTTTATGTATGTACACCTCATGTGTACTATGCCCACAGAGGCTAGAAGAGGGCAGCAGAACCCCTGGAGTTAGTGTTACAGGTGGTTGTGAGCCACCTAACATGGGTGCTAGGACCTGCTCTTCTGGAAGATCAGCAAATCTATGAGATTTGTCACATATGAGAGTTGTCAACATGGTAAACAGATAATGCCTGAGGAGAAATTACATGATGAAGTAGCATGTGTCAGATCCTTGAAGATGTGTCTACATCTTGAGATTGTGAATTCATTTTTTCACTGAGTGAGTTGTGAGCAGCAGAGTGGAAGGTTTTCAGTCAGGGCTAATGTCTAGGCTATGTTTCAGGAAAGCATACATGGCTATGATGGTTGGGTTTTTTTTTGTTTTTTGTTTTTGAGACAGGGTTTCTCTGTGTAGCTTTGGAGCCTATCCTGGCACTCGCTCTGGAGACCAGGCTGGCCTCGAACTCACAGAGATCCACCTGCCTCTGCCTCCCGAGTGCTGGGATTAAAGGCATGCACCACCGACACCCAGTGATGGTTGGTTTTAATTGTCAACTTGATACAACCTAGGATCACTTGGGAAGAGTACCAGACAGGGACTGTTTGGATCAGGTTGGCCTATGAGTTTGTCTGTGGAGGATGGTAATGTTTATGTAAATTGGAGTGAGAAGACCCACTGAAAGCAGATAACACTATTTCTCTGGTTTTGGTTACTGAATTGTGTGAGTAGAGAGAGAACACTGAGCTTTGGGCCTGCATGCATTCGTTTCTCTCTGCTCTTGACTGTGCTTGCAGTTTGACTGGCTGCTTTGAGTTCCTGCCTTGACATCTTCACAGTGATGGAATGTACCCTGGAATTGTAAGCTAAAAGAAACCCTCTCCATAAGCTGTTTCTGTTAGGGTATGTTGTCATCACAGCAACTGGAAAGGAAGCCAGCTCACTGACCTAACAGCATGAGGACACGAGCCTTATGGAACCTGACATCCCAGAGCTGGGGCCTATGGAGAGATTGGGGACCTGTGGAGAGATGACTGGGGACCTGTGGGGAGACTGGGGTTATTGTTCAAGCTGAATTCCAAACACTCTGCCTTGGGACTTCACTGCTTTCTTCAGCCTGTCCCAACTCTGGGCTAGCCCTATGTCTCTCTTCAGAATTTATATAACAGATATCTCACTGAAATGTTATATGGAAGGAAATAAAGTGTAATTTCTTCTCTTTCAAATGTTCTAAGAAATCTCCTTAGCTCTTGTTGTGTTCCAGTCACAGGCTTATCCCTTGGTCACCCACTCCAGCCACACATTGAGAGGCTGACTGTCCTAAATAGCACTCTCAGACTGTGTTCTCTGGCTCATTCTGCTCTGTTCCGTTCCACTCCATTCCATGTGCAGTGCCCAAACAGGTGAAAAGAAGACGTCAGATCCCCTGAAACTGGAATTACACATGTTGTGAGTCATCATATAAGTGCTGGGAATTGAACCCAGGTCCTATATAAGAGCATCCAGGACTCTTAACCATTGAGCAATCTCTTTAACCCCATGGCTTCTTTTGTTTTTAAAAGTTCTTGTGAATTCTCATAATAAAAAAGGAACCAGATTTTTTTGTATGTAGTTTTACTTGTTTATGTTTATATTTGGAATCAAAACTCAGAAAATCATTAAAGATTTTATGAACATAATTTTTTTAAAAAAGCAGTTGTTACCATCCCTGTGTTAAACATGAATGACAATATTCATTAAAAAAACTATATTTTCTAGAACAGAGAGAAAATGAGTGATCAAGGTACTATTTACATTTTTAAACATTTCTTGAAGTCTGGCTTAGAAGATACCAGCTTGAGTTCTCAAATTGGACTTCTGCATTTTTCTGTGGCCATAATATTGATTTATTAGCTGATAGGATATTCTGCATGCACATATAGGGACCACAGGGAGACATATAATAGCATTTCAAAGCACTTTGCGTAGTCTTTTTAGCATTTTCAAAGATTGTTCTGTGGTGGTGGTGTCGGTGGTATTG
The DNA here is from genome assembly GCF_003668045.3 of Cricetulus griseus. Taxonomy (NCBI): domain Eukaryota; kingdom Metazoa; phylum Chordata; class Mammalia; order Rodentia; family Cricetidae; genus Cricetulus; species Cricetulus griseus. The sequence goes on along the minus strand of NC_048597.1, from coordinate 107,606,929 downwards.
GTGGTAATTGTGATTCAGACTCTAAAGTCTGTTGCTCAGCTTCCCACCGTATCTTGACTCATTCTCTTACCCCAGACCGATAACATCTCATTGCAAATTAGTCATCTGGAATATATTTATTTGCTAGCGATGTAGGACTGCCAGTTCTTGACCCATTTGATTGTACAATATCAAAATTTCATATTTTGAGGAAGGGAGAGATGGCTCCAGTCAGAGATGCTTGCTTGCTGCCTGTGTCCGGCTATTCTTCACTCTTAAATAATTCAGGACCCAACTTTTGAAATTGTGCCACCCAAATTCAGAGTAGAATTTCCCAATGCAATTAATCATCAAGAAACACACCCCCACCCTCCACCGCAAATGCTCACAGGCTAATCTGACCTCTACCCTTCCTCAATTAACGCTCTCTCCTAGGTGATTCCAAGTCATGTCTAATTGACGGTTAAAACTAACCCACACAGTGAGCCACTGGGGGATCCTGCACACTTTGCCTGTAGTCCTCTAGGGGAGGGCAGCACACTGCATGGTTGCTGTTTGTGTTTCATTGCTTTAGTTATGAAGGAGGTGTGAGCTCAAGGGCAGATCTTAATAAAAACAACACAATCCTTTTGCTGCTTCATAGAGGACACCCTTAAGGGATGGTGATATTTTCACATTACAGACATGTGCATGGAGGACTCCTGACCAACACAGCTTACTTTCATGTTGACTCATGCTGGGGTGAGAGCAGGTTTGTCCCGCCCCATCCCCCACTTTGCACCATTAATGCACACAGAGAGCAGGGCTGTGCGGTTGTTCTGTATTATATCTAATTGCTAAGTATTTCAATCATCCACTTTAGACATGTATGTGAATGGCATTTGGCTTACTTCTGCAAACAGTTTGGGCTTTGCAGATAGGACCTTAGGGATGCTGTAGGGGGTTCATAGAGGATCCTGGGAATATCCCTAATGTAAGCCACCATGAACCTTTGTGGTTCAGAGCAGAGTCCTGTTCACACAGCACACAGGCCAGGAGAGTGAGTGGGAGATGTGAGGGAGCCGAATCTCTAAAGAATGGCACAAGATCTTCATCTTGTAGTTATTACATATTGAATATGTAATATGAAAGCCTATTATGTATCTCCCTGTGGTCCAGCTATTTGTGTGTATGGAATATCCTATCAGTTACTAAATCATTATTATGGCCACAGATAAATATAGAGGCCAATTTGAGAGCTTAGCTGGTATTTCCTAGCAAGGTCATCAACAAAAGATGATGTCCACAGTGCTTCCAGCAAGGAGGCTGCATCTTTCCGTCCACCACATTTTGGAAGAGGAGAAAGCAAAGACCTGACCCCAGGTACTTCAGTGGTCGTCTTGCTAGAAGGCCCTAAGTTGTCACGTTGCATTCCTTTTAGCTCATTACTGCCAACAGGTCTCATGACCCCATTGTGGCATTCTGTGTGTCTTTTATAGGACTCTCATCCCATGATCCATCATGAGATTGCCACTTTTCTCTTGAAATACAACAAGGCTATAAAACTTAGGTTTCACAGCCAATGCTGCTGATGACTAGAATTGTGACATCAGGCCGGTCCCTTACTTCTTGTCGTGTCTAAAAGAAACCAGGTGACAAGTCACACTGACAGTTACTCTAGGGATAATCTGGGGAGAATGCATAGTGCTCTGAAGTGTTTTCAGTGTGTGCCTATCAGTACTCACTTCCTGTCAGTGTGTAAAGTCTCTTCCTGGCCTCACTTCCTGTGTTCTTTCTCATGAACACAGGGCTCATATCCATCCAGTTCATAGCAGCGTGGCTGTGTCAGGGTCCCCCGCTGTCTGATGGCTCCTACACTTGTCAACTGCTGAGTATTCTAAGTGTTTTAGAGCTCAGCTGCCGATCTGCAATGTGCCCTCTCTTCCCCACACTCCTACATCCTATTTCACGTCAGGCTGTCCTTTCCCAAGGGACCTAGATCCTTCCGGAAAGGACAACGTTACTGACCTTTAGATGTTCAGTGTAGGAAGAGCCTTTTGGTAGTTTGAATTCTTCATACTAAAATGTCAACCAGAAAAATAGATCTCTCCCGTGTTGCCTTCTTTGTGTGTTAACCGCCACGCCTTGTTCTTTGGGGAGACTCCGTGTGTCCCTGTGTTGCCTCGCCAGGAGGTGAGAGGAGGATAAAAGGAAGAAGGATGAAAGAAGATACCTAAAGACCTTCTCAGTTGCACACAGGGGCACGTCCCCAAACCAAGAGCACAAAGCATCAAAAATACATAAAAGATCAAGTGTGCATTCCAGAAAGGCAGAAAGCTGTGCCTCGAGGGCCATTGAACTAGGTCTTGGAAGCCTCACAGAACCAACTGGACAGAATAGTACTGTATGCTGAGATGCTAGTCTGGAGAACACAACCTAGTGGTTATTGCATGCTGTATAGTTGGACTTTTCTTGGACCTCCAGCCCTCAAATAATGAAGTGGAGACTTATTAATTATGAGATCTTGGCCTTAGCTTAGGCTTTTTTTCAAGTAGCTCTTGTAACTCAAATTAACCTGCTTCTGTTAATCTACATTTTGCCACTTAGCTCAGTTACCTCTTTTCTGTATAGTATATCCGACTTGATCTGAGTCTTGCTGGCATCATTTGCATGCCTAGATTCCTTCTCCTCTTCCTTTCTCTCTCTGGAAATCCCGCCTATCCTCTTTTGCCTAGCTATTGTCTATTCAGCTTTTTATCACACCAATGGAAGCAACACACCTCCACACCACATGGTGTACAAATATTCTGCTACAGTGCCACATAATTCAGAACAAACTGAGGCATTCCCCCAATAATGAATTCATGTGTGGCATTAGTTCTGTCTGCTGAGCATCTTCTGTGCACAAAGTTCTGACAGAAGCTGCCAGGTGGTAATGAGGGGGAGTCAAAGGCTAGGGCAATGACTCAGTTGGTAAAGTTCATTCCAAACATGAGGACTTGAGTTAAAAACACCAGAACCTGTGTACATCCAGATCTGGTAGCATGCATCCATAATCCCTGTGTTCCTGGAGTAAGACAGGAGGCAGAGACAGGAGAGTACCCTGGAAACTCAGTCTCAGGCCTTTTATACCCAACCAGATGTGGGTACATTTGGGCTGTATGTCTTTCATTTTTCAGAACCCATGTCATCTATGAATTAGTAGTTACCACCATGTTTTATAAAAAGCTGAGCTGTGATTGTGTCTATTATTAACTTGTCACAGCCTCCAGCATGCTTGCTAGATATTATCTAGATTATCAGAGGGTTTGCCTCTGAGATTGTTTGTGAAGGATTATGTTGATTAGGTTAATGGACATCAGAAGTCCCACTGAGGGCGGCATCATTCCCTGGGCTGGGATTCTAGATGTACAAATGGAGACAGTGAGCCAAGCTCCAGCATTTGTCTGTCTCTGCTTCTTGATGTGGATGCAGTGTGATCAGTCACTTCATGCTCCTGTCATTATGATTCCCTCACCATGAGGCATTCTAACCTAGAGCTGTAAACCAAACTAAACCCATCTTTGTTTCTTTTGTTACAGCAACTGAGAAAGAAAGAAAAAGGGAAGGAGAAAAAAGAATGGGAACTAAGATGCAGGTAGCTTAAATCTAGAAAATCAAATACTGCATCTTCTGTCTCATTTGCAGATTCTAGCAATTTTTTATTTAAAAATTATTTTTTATTTTACTTATAAACCCCAGTTCTCCCTCCCTCCCTTTCTCCTGTCTGTCTGCCTCCCCCTTCCTACTCCCATCCATTCCTCATAGCAGGTAAGAGCTTTGGGAACTCAGCAAAGTCTGGCAGACCAAGTTGAGGCAGGACCAAGTTTCTCCCCACTGTATCAAGGCTGAGCAAGGTATCTCACCATAGGGAATGGGCTCCAAAAAGCCAGTTCATGCCCCTGAGATAGGTCCTGGTACCACTGCCAGCCCCACCCAACAGCTAAGTCATATAACTGTCACCCACATTCAGAGGGTCTAGTTCAGTCCCAAACATGTTCCCCAGCCATCAATCCATAGTCCGTGAGTTAACCACTAGCTTCAGTCTGCTGTCTCTGTGGTTTTCCCCATCATGCTCTTGACCACCTATTGTTCATAGGATCCTTCCTTCCTCTCCTCAGTTGAACTCCAGGAGCTCAGCCCAATGCTTGCCTGTGGGTCACTGCATCTGCTCCTTGAGTTGCTGGATGTTGGTTTTATGATGACAGGGTAGTCACTGATCTGACTAAAGGGAAGGCTCATTCAGACACCCTCTTCACTATAGCCAGAAGTCTTAGCTTGTGGATCTTGTGGATCCCGTGAATTTCTCTAGCACCAGGTTTCTTCCTAACCCCATAATGGCTCCCTCTATCAAGATATCTCTTTCTTTGCTCTCCCCCTCCATCCCTCCTCGAACTCGGTCTTCCTGATTCTTCATGTTCCCATCCCCCATCCCTTCCCTTTTACCCCCTCCCAGTTTGCCTAGGAGATCTTAGCTATTTTCCCTTCCTGCCCCCCCCATGTGTGTCCCTGTTAAGGTCCCTCTAGAAATAAATTTTTATTTATGTGTATTTATGTGGGAATGAGGTGGACAGAGACCAGGAAACTGGAAATAAGTCCGTGAGAGGGGTTAAAGGAGACCTTAAGTGTAGCAGATGGGAAAGGTACTAAAACTTATAATGTATAAAAGTGGAAGGGGAAAATTGGGGGTGAACGGGTACAGCGGGATTGGGGGGAAAGCAGCAGGTGGCAATCAGCCAAAACTGAGTGTATATGAAAATGCCATACTGATGCTTGCTATCCTACCTGTTAATTAAAAAAAAAATAGAGGGAAAAATACAGAAGAAAAACTTCAAATTTTAATTGCAAAACACTTCTTAAGGAATTTTTTAGAAGTACAAAAGTGTTAAAAGTAAGGTGACAGTATACAGAGGGACACAAATTCACAGATGCTCCAAATGAATTTACAAGGAAATGTCACCGTCTTCAAACGCAGTAGCTGGTGCCGCGAAGGCCTGATGCTAGCTCACACAGCAGCAGCACTGGTGTAGTCCCACTTGGTCTCCTGCCCTTTGGATAATTAAGTTTATTTCCGAAACCCTCCTGAGATTGATGTTTTTAATATCTCCATTTGAATGAGGGTTGTCCTTCTTTGTGTGTGGTGTGTGCTTGGGGGTGGGAGCTCAGTGTTTTCCTTTCTGAAATGTTAATTGGTCGGAGGATCCAGAGATAAACAAATTGATTTAATTTTAATCTGCATTCCTGGAGATGCATAATGATGACTGGTCTCTGTCTCACAGGGCTGAAAACCGTGGTCCTTAATAAGAACTTGTGTGAGTATGTTATGCAGCTTCAGATAGCATGTGCGTGGGGCTCAACGGCTCTCCATGAATTATTCTGACTCCTTAAGGGACTCCTAGTACTTGTCTGAAGCAGGTTTTCAAGCAGAAAAAAATCTATAGTGTGACAAGAAGATACCCTGAACCCTTTCCTGTGTGGCAATGAGTTGGTTCTATGCCTGGTGGCTCACAAACAAGACCCGTTCTAGAAAAACCAGCTTTAGTCACCATTGTCAAGCAGAAGGCAACTGTCAGGGAAGATTCCACACCTGGGCTTTGGGTGGGATCTCATGTAGGTGCTCAAATAGTGGTTGAATGGTTTCCTTGGAGTGCTCATCCTGAAGTAGGTCGGGTGGAAAGGTTATTGCTTCTTGTGGATGAGTTGTCACATCCTAAAGAAAGCATGGCCACCTCTGAGCCCCTCACCCCACACTGCACGCCTTATTTACTCTCTCATGGTACTATAGACTTGGATATCAGGACACTCTCCTCTGTCTGTCATTATGAAGTCTTGTTAGATGTCTTTATCATGCAGTGGCCATTATAGCCATTCACTAATGCCTCCAGAGAAGAGAATTGGCTTGCCTCCAGAGAAGAGAATTGGCTTGGGTTCCCCACCCCTATAAAGTAAGGCTTTTTTTTTATCACCTTGAAGCTGGGTTTCCCCATCAACATGAAGCTGAGCTTCAGTGTCACCATGAAATCAGGTTTCCCCACTGCCATGAAGTCAGCTTCCCCATCAAGGTAACCTTGACTTTCCCCATCACCATGAAGTTGGGTTTGCCCATCCCTCAGGTCAGGCATGTTCATACAGCTTTTGCTCCTGAAAGAAAATTAAGTAAACATGATCAGTCACTTTCCTGTGTACACAGGAGAACTAGGCATGGGAGCTCTAGCTTTTTCTTTCAGTAGCAGTGTTTGATGACATTCCAAGTGGGTGACCCTTTCTGTTCTCTGGTTGAGGGGAGAGGTCAGTGTGTATGGGACACTGATAAATATATGCGCACTGCTTATTTTCTAGCTGTCCTTTGTTGTCAGGGTTTAAATCATCCTCACCTGTTTGTGTCATTCATTTTGCAGAGGGATGAGTATGACCACTGAGTTCATTGCTCTTTGCTGAGCAGTATTGCAGAGAATGCATGCTACATATTCTCATTTTAGATAACCCTCTGGTACCTAGGCGTGGTGTTCATCCATGTTCTCATTCCCGGAAATATGAAAATCACTGCATCCTTCATGCGTGTGCCAATTTAAGCTTCAGGTTGGGCGCCATTACACTGCATATGGTGCCTAGGTGTTACTTCTGTTGACATGCATTCCTTGCACCAGCCTGTTCCTTTCCCTTAGCCTGCCACTCCACTCTGCAGTCTTTTCTCATTTGAAGCCAGCACCCGTGCACCACCTGCCTGTTGTCATATTTGTACCAGGAACTATTTCAGCATGAAAACTTCCCTTGTATCAGTGGACTTAGATTAGATTCACATGGCAGGCACCAAGGTGGGCTCATTCTTCACACATCAAAAAATACCACAAAGAAATCAAAAGCCTTTGAAGATGGCTTCCACATGAAAGATCCCATCAAACTGACTTTTTTTTTTGAGGGGTGTATTCCAGAATAGAGACCAAAGTGGAAAGATTTCCAATAATCAGTTCTGACTTAGGGAGTAAGACTAATTCTAGGTTAAGTCATGACATCTGTGCTAGAAAGAGAACAAAGGGGACACATGGTGGGGGGGCTAGAATAGATGTTTACTGTCTCTGGACATGGGAATTGCCTCGTGGAATCTTTAGGGTGAATGCGATACTATACATACAGATGAAAGACATGCTGTGTTCGTGAGTATTTGAAAATTATAGCTAGTGTCTTTAGGCTTAGGCTAGTGGGTTATAGTCTGGCTACCCGTTTACCTGACCACCAGTGTCCTCTTGACACTGTGATGTTTTAAATGGAAAGATCTTCAGCTCACACCAGTGTCTTGCATGGTGCAAAGCCACTCAGCAGGTACATAGGTATCAGTGGATTTAAAAGAATACATTTTTTCTGAGTTCCCCTTATATATAATATATGTAAATAAACAAAATATACATATATACATTTATATTCTATTTATTAAAATAAAAACCTAGTCTCAAAACTTCACCTTCATCTTATCCATATATCAACTTTCTTTTAAATTTATTTATTTTTATTTTATAAACATTAATGTTTTACCTTCATGTTTATCTGTGGGAGGGTATCAGATTCCCTGAAACTGGAGTTCCAGACAGTTGTGAGCTGCCATGTAGATACTGGGAATTGAACTCAGGTCCTCTGGAAAAGAGGTCAGTACTTTTAACCACTACTCCATCCCTCCAACTCCTTGACTTGATTTTAAAAGGGAGAGGAAGAGAAGAAAGCAAAGTAGAGGCATCCTGCTCCCTTATTGAGGATCTTCTACTGATGTTGACCTATGTAACTGCAGACCCTGAGGGCCATCTGTTAATCCTGGTGTCTGAGAAAGCAGATGTCAGCTGTGACTGGATACAAATCAGCTCACAGGATACACAGTGTCTAATTCTCTGATTTCTTGATGCAAAAACAGATCCTGACCAAATTGTCACATCCCCAGTCTTTGCTTTTGGTGACATGCCATGTTTGTCGTGGATGGGGTTTGAAGACTTGAATGGCATTGCAATGAAAACATGTGCTTCCTGAGTGTTTCTTAACTTGAAGCCTGGGTTTTGGATCCATGCTGCCCCATCTCATCTGTGTAGAAAATGACTTCTTCTACTTCTCCACCCATGCCCAAGCCAGAAAGAGCAGCCCTGAGCTTAAGCATGTGCTTGCCACCTCTGCACCATAATGCCAGTCCCTAGCTGTCCTAGTTTGTTTGTCCTGCAATGAGAAAGTACCCTGAAGGAAAAAAAGCAACTTGGGAGAGAAAGATTCATTTTGGATTACTATTCAAGGTTACAGTTCTTCATTGTGGAGAAATCAAGACAGGAACATTAAACATCTAGTCATATCACACCCATAGTCAAGAGCAGAGGGAAGAGCATACATACGTATGCTTGCTTGTTTGCTTCTACTCATCTTGATTTCTTCACCCATACAGTTCAACCATCAGGCTTAGGGAATGGTGCCACCCATAGTGGAATGGGTCTTCTCAAATTAATTAACATATTAAGACAATCCTACAAGCCTAGAAGCCAACCTGATCCAGATACTCTCCCATGGAGACTCTCTTTCCAGCAAGTCTAGCTTATAAATAAAAATGGACAGCACACCTACATTCTCTTGGGGGGCTATGCTATGTTTTACATGCTTCCTTTCTCCTGTTGTCCTTGTTTGGGAAGGTGGAGATGTCACTGTCATCTTGATTCTACAGACATAGCTGAAGTTCCAACATATGGTCTTTCCTCCCAGAGAGGTGAGGTTGTTGGCAATGGCTTTGTTAGTCCAACTTCTCAATATCATTGTCTTTAATTCCTATGTCAGACATCCTTATCTGGAAATATTCTAGTACCACTTTAAAATTTCTGTCTAGATAGAACCTGAGATTGCTAATCCTGTTAGCCTCATGAGATTTAGGATAAGGTATGAGACACACCTTTAGGAGATTGTGTGTATGCATGTGTGTGCATGCGTGTGTGTGTGTGTGTGTGTGTGTGTGTGTGTGTGTGTGTGTGTACATGTGAAGATGTTTCCAGGAGAGTTAACTGAGGGGGGAAGACCTATCCCAAAGAGGGGAAGTACCATCCCATGGGCTGGAGTCCTGAACAGAATAAAAAGGAAGAAGCAGCTGGGAGGTGGTGGTGCACACCTTTAATCCCAGCACTCAGGACACAGAGGCAGGTGGATCTCTGTGGGTTTGAGATCAGCCTGGTCTTCAAAGAAAGTTCTAGGACAGCTAGGTCTACATAGAATGACTCTGTCATGAAAAACAAGAGAGAGAGAGTAGAGAGAGAGAGAGAGAGAGAGAGAGAGAGAGAGAGAGAAACAGAGAGAGAGAGACAGAGAGACAGAGGGAGACAGAGACAGAGACAGAGACAGAGAGAGCATGAGAGCACAAATTAAGCAACAGCATTTATCTGTCTCCTTCCTGACTGCAGACTTGATGTGACCAGCTGCCTCAAACACCTGCCAATATGGCTTCCCACCATGATGGACTGCACCCTTGATGTAATAATAGTATATAAAAAACCCTTCCTTCCTTAAGTTGCTTTTGTTAGGCATTTTGCCACAGCATAGTAAAAAGTAACTAATATAGGATCTCAATGCACTATTTTGCTCCCTCCATCCCATGCTGTAAACTCAGATCATGTGGCTTCCTTAGTTCAAAATGACATGTGTCAGTTATATGGAGACATGCATGAGCCAAGATGCTAGCCTTCTTGCTGTCTCATTCTTTGGGTTGGAAGCACTGTTGTGCTGGATAGTGATGACAGCCCCAATACACAGTCCCAGCAGCCTACACTATGCCTAAGCACATGGAGCACTGAGTGTGAGCAGTGAAGGAGCCTGTGTCAGAGCTAGTAAGTGTTGGGGCTGTGCACTGTTGCAGCATAGCACAAACTGTCCTGGTTTCTGATAGGTCTGCCTTCAGTGTTTTTTTTTTTTTTTAATCAGTATCCCTGTTCTTTGACATTCATAGCTGGGTCAGATGGTAGTTCTGTTTGTATCTTTTTGAGAAAGCTCCCCATTGACTTTCAGGGCACTTGTAACAGTTGCATCCTCACCGAGAGCACATAAGGGTTCCACTTTCCCCACACCCTGGACAGTGTTTGTTGTCATTTGTTTTCTTGATGATAACCATTTCGAGGAGGGTGGCATGCTACCTCAAAGGAGCTTTCATTTGCATTTCCCTGATGGTCAAGGATGTTGAACACTTTTTAAAATTTCTTACTGTCATTTTGTATTTCTTTATTTGAGAATGCTCAGATGAATCCTATGGCCTCTCTTTAAAATTTAGTTGTTTTCTTTATTTTTTCTTTTGATGTGAGGTATATTTGCTGTTGGATTTATGACTGATAAAGATTTCCCTTTATGTATAGCGTTTCTTCAATTGATTGGAAAGTGTCCTTTGCTATGTGAAAGCTTTTTTAGCATCATGAGGTACATTTGTGGATTATTGGCCTTGTTTGCTAAGTGATTGGAGACCTATTCAGAAAGTCCTTACCTATACCTATATCTTGACATGTACTCCCTAATTTTTCATTCAGAAGTTTCAGTTTTGTTGAGGTTCTTAATTCGTTGGAGTTCATTTTTGTGCAGGGTCTTTCCATATCAATTAGCAGTTCAGACAGTATCCTCACACACAAGCCCACAGGCCACTCTGATGGAGGCAATTCCTCAGTTGAGTTTCCCTCTTCCCAGGTGTGTTGAGTTGGCAGCTGAAGCTAACTGTCACACTCTGTGTCCCCAGATTAGGTCTCTGTTAATCACTCTTCTTTTTATTTCTTTTTATTTGGAGGATCAGGATCTAGAGGAAAACAAATCTTTCTATGTGTTTTGACTTCAAACAATGAGAGTGATCAATAAAAGACATCCAGACATCAGCATACAATTGAAGGGAAGTGTCTGTGAACAAGATAACAAGAATGGAAGGGGGAAAATAACTGATAGAGAATTTAACTCTGGTAAAGAAGAGAGTGTATACATATATGTTTATATTTATGTGAATAATGGTGGGTATCAAATTGCCCTGGTATTTGGACTCTAGTGAATACTTTTAAAAGAAAGATGTAACAGTTAATTTTGAAATGTCAATAGTTTCAATATACTAAAAATTCCAACCTTTGTAGCTTAGGAGGGAAAATTTTAAATGTCAACTTCAAAATGTGCCTGGGGATGTGGTTTTGTCAAAATTACTCTAGAGCATTGCTTTCCAGTGGAATTTCCTAAGATGTTGGAAATATGATAAAATTGTGCTACCCAATGCCATGACCCTCATCCTCATAGGCTGTGCATCCATGGCCTGTTATTCATATAGGATGTGTATTTGTGGTCCTCAGCCACATGGGCTGTGTACCAATAGTCCTCATCCATGTAGTGTGTGAATTTATGTTCTTCATTCTTGTGGGTTGTGTAGCCATGGCCATTATCTACATGGGTTATGTATCCATGGCCATCATTCATGTAGCCTGTTTATTCTTGAGTTGTTGGTATGCAACTAGGATATTGAATTTATTTAATTTTTCCTCGCTAATTTAAAATTTAATAGAACCACATGACCAGGGGCTATATGATTGGATTGTGCATTTCCAGGCTGTATGTGAGCAAGGTCATTGAGTTATTGGACCATCAGATATAAAAGTGGTCCAAGGAAAATTACAAAAATCATTTTCATTCACTACATAAAAAGGAAGGCAACCTAGCAGCCATTTTTGAGTATTTTATGCCAATTTAGGATACCCTGAGATGGCCCTATCTATTTCACCAGAATACCCGTGGAAGACAGAGTTTCATGAAATTGGTGAAGAAGAAAGAGGGGCACTTTGGTGTAGTGGAAAACCTGTCAGGGTTTGTGATGAGCTCGGATTGAAGAAGCCCCAGGCCAATTCTGGTACCAGGTATAGATAGGAGAATGGCCAAGGTAGAAATGGCATTTTTCTTTGAGGTTGGTCAATGGACAGTGGTTGGTGAGTGGTGTGGTGGCTATCATCATGAGTGTCTGATAGTGGATGAAGATGTCACAGAAGACAGGGAATGTTCTTCTGAGGCCCTATACTACCATATACACTTTGTGAAGGAAGCTTTGGTACACTAGAGGCAGAGGTGCAGAGGAAATCAGACTCCACTGGCATGTGCTGAACTCTAGATAGCATCTAATGAAGGCGCATTTCCTACAGACCGGTGTGTAATGGGAAAATAGAAGACAAGCCATGCACATCCCTGAGAATCCAAGAGTTAACCAGCACATTTTGATCCAGCCTTCTCATACCGACATATATTACATTTTTCTTACATCTATAATTGAGGAGTAAACAATGAAAAACATGTCAGAAGGTCTGTTTACTTTGAGAAACATTTTTTCTTTTGCTTTGCTGTTTGATGGCTATTAAGTGCAGATTCTGGGGATATATAGTGAATTATCAGGCTCGACCATGAATATGGAAAGGCTTGGGTGACATCTTTATTAGTTTTCTCACTGCTGGGCCTTAATACCTGATGAAAGCAACTTACAAAAGGAAGGGATCATTTTGCCTCCTAGCTTGAGGGTGCACTGCATCATTCTGAGGATTCTCCATCATAGTGGAGATACTCTATCATGGTGAGGATACTCCATCATGGTGAGGATACTCCATCATGGTGAAGATACTCTATCATGGTAAGGATACTCCATCATGTTGAGGAAGGCATGACAGTGGTAGCATCATGAATGCAACTTGTCACATTGCATCCCCAGTGAAGAAGCAGAGAGATGAATGAACCTCAGTGTTGCTGGCAGTTTTTCTTGTCATACCAAGTCCCGCTGCCGCTCCCAGCCCCAAATGAACACACAAAGGCTTGTATTGATTATTAAATTATTGGCTGATGACTAGGCCTTCTTATTGGCTAACTCTGTCTTAATCATAACCCATTTCTATTAATCTGTGTACTTCCATGTGGTCTTATTTTAACTGGAGAACACCTGGTGCATCCTTTCTTCCAGGTCCTTATATGGCAACTGTCTGGAAGGCTCTTCCTGCCTACCTTTTCCAAAATTGTCTTCATCTCCTAGTCTGTCTGGTAGCTACACCTATCCTTTCTGCCTAGCCACTAACCAAACTGTTTTATTCATCAACCAATAAGAGAAATACACACACACACACACACACACACACACACACACACACACACACACACACAGAAGGATATTCCCCCATCGCCACGGCCTAAGTTTTAAGATGTATAAGAAGTTTTTACCTTTAAGAACTATCTTGTGGCTTTTGATATATCAACATCTTTGAAAGAAAACTGTTGCTTCCCTCACTGTTGTAATGAGGAATAGACAGTCTCTCCTTTTCAGTTCACCAAACCCTTCTCAAGCCACCACATTTCCAGTAGGGTGTGCCAAGTTGATTCTCTGGCTATATACCCAGTCACAGCCAGATCTTTGAAAGGTTTTGCCCAAACCAGACCTACCTTTGCATTGGGGCACTCTAAAATTCAAATACTTTCTGTGGTAGGCTGACTCTATTCCCAGGCATTCAGGCAAGCTGTGTGCAGGCAGCTCTGTGCTGAATGCCCCTGAGATGCTGGCACCAACCAAAGGCAAGACTAAGTTCTGTAAAATCAGCTTCTCACTCCTCATTGTAGAGGAAGCTTTGGCAAGAGATTTTGCAATTTGTTCCGTTCCTATTATTGTCATTGTTTTTACTGACAGCCCAAGGATTGGCAGGGTACTCAGTGCCTTGGAAGCATAGAGTGAAAGAGCTTTTGAGAGGAGTGAAGGTTCCAGGTCACAGTGGGACAAGAGGAAAGAATTACTTAAGTGACTAGCACTCCATCAGGGACAATGAGCAAACAGGAGAGAAGACATTTAAGAGACATAGGCTGGAGGACAATAGGCCTGTGCTCCGGTGGAAGTCCCTGTCACTGGGGTTGAGCTCCTGTCTCATCTACCTGACGTAAAAGACACATTCTGTTTTGCATCTTGCAGTGGGATTCCTCAGTTGGTCCTTCCCACTGAAAGCCTGTCAGTGTCCCTGGTGAGTGTCCTATAGGTGCCTTCAGCTTGGTCTGGGCCATTGTTATATCTAGCATTCCGTGTCCATCACTTGCCTACTCTCTGTGGTTCTTTGGTCTCTAGGCTTCTCTCAGCAGAGGAGAGAAAGTGATCATTATGTCAACTTCTTTTCTCACTACTGTGACTAAATACCTGACAAAACACAGAAGTGAAGAGGTTTTAGTTTGTCTCCTGGCTTTAAAGCACACAATCCATCATGGCAGGGTGTCATCAAGGCATGAAGTCTAAGGATATTATTGTATTTCAAGCTAACCCGAAAATCTACATCTATTAAAAACGTTCGTAATTTTGAGTATTGATTCAGAATGTGAAAGTGGAACAATACTGTCAGAGAAAATAACATGGATCAGTGTCTTTCCATGGCCCACTTCTGTAATGATAAGTCTTTACTCCATCTGCCCGAGCCCCGATGCCACATGGGCACCTAGAATAACACAGTCTTATATTAGTTTACAATGCTGCTGGCCAATTGACTAGGATTTCTTATATGCTATCTCAGTCTTAATTATCATAAATCTATACATTTTATAAGACTTATCTTATTGAGGATGCCTTCCTCTGGTGTCCTCTTCCTGGGATCACATGGCAGCTCCATAGAGAAGAGAGCAAGAGGACAATTTCCTGCTTATATTCTGAGTCTGCCTGCTATGTCACTTCCTGCCTGGATCTCTTTACTACATTTCCCAAAATCCTCCTTGACTCCTAGTTTCACCTATCTTGCTTTCCTATTGGCCAACAGTACTTTATTTATCAACCAATAAGACAAACATATACATAAAAGGACATCCCCCATTATGCTTCTTCATGGATTCTGATGGCAAATAGAACTCCCTAAACTGACTGAGCCTGTGATGGACATGAGGTACAGGTGGGTGGGTAATGGGTTTTCCAACTTCACATCAACATAGTGTTGATGACTTTTTCTGCTAGATAAAAACAAAAACAAAAACAAAAACAAAAACAAACAAAAACACCCAATCCCATACCCTGTACCCCAGCTTAAGAAGTTGTGGCTTGCAACTAGATTGGGGGTTTGTGCAACTCAATGTATGAAGAAAGGCAGGAAATAGTATCAAGTTTCTGAAAGTGCAAGTAACAAAATTTAATCCAAAGTCAAATGCATAGTTTGTCCAAAGTGTTTTCAGCAGTGCTAACCCATATTGCACTCTGCAGCTTCCCTGTGGCCTCAGTTCCCAGCACAAAGCCTCCACACTTTGCATCAAGCAGGCAATCACACCATCTGACACCAGTGAGGGCTGCCTGCAACTCCCAGCTCATATAGGAGCATACTTTACACTGTGACTTGAGGTGTTTTTCCGGAACAAAGTTTTCTGTTGTTATGGAAACATAAGAGTTTAATAATAGAAAACAAAGACTTTTTCATATTTTAATATTTTCCTACCTTCGTCCCTCAGTGTGTCAAATTTGTATATCTTTGGATTATGTTGTGTTAGGATGGTTAATTTAAAAAAAAAAAAAACCTGCTGTTTGAGTTGTTGACTTGAATTTCATAAGGAATGATGAATTAATTTTGGCTTTGGATTGGAAAAAAGTTCCCAATAATTTCTGAAATGGCTCTAAACATTTCTTTCATTTTATACTATGTGTTTATAAGAAGCAGAAATCTCAGCACGGATGATTATAAAATCAAATTATCGATCAGCCCTGAAAAACAGCAAAGATGCTCTCCATCCTGCAATATTGGATATTCAACCAAGATTTATTTGCTGGAGTAAAAATGAACAAGCAATCCATCTCATGAATATTCAAATCTGCTTTTGACTTTAACAAATGGCAAAATTATATGCACTGCGAAGAATTGTTTTAAAATAAATTTCTTTATGATTTATGATCAATAAATGTTTGATTTGTACACTTGTATTATAGACCTAAATGTCCAGGGTCCTGTAAAAATTTCTTGGGTGTAGAGGTGAAACTTTAATTTGCATGATATCCATGTCCTGTGTCTGCAGATAACATGGGTCAGAAAATTGGAAGCTGAAGTGGGTACATGTCTTGCTCCATCTCTTTATTTCTGTATGTCAGGAGTTAATAACTGAGCTGTGATGGTTAGGAATTGTTTTTGTTTTGTTTGCTTTGTTTTTGTCAACTTGACACAAGCTAGAGTCACCTGGGAAAAGGGAACCTTAACTGAGGAATTGCTTCTATCAGATTGGCCTGTAGGCAAAGCCCTTAGGAGCATTTTCTTTCATTGATTTATTGATGTGGGAGCCCACTGTGGGTGGTCCCACCCCTAGGAAGATAGCAGTGGGCTGTGTAAGAAAGCTAACTGAGCAAGCCACAGAATGCAAGCTAATTAGCAATGTTCTCTAAAGTCTCTGCATTGTTCCTACCCTGAGACTTCTATCTTGAGTTCCTGCCTTGACTTCTCTTCATGATGAGTACAAGCTCTATGTTAAATTTTTTCTGCTCCAAGTTTGTTTTTGGTCATTTTTTTTTTAAATCACAGTAACTGAAAATAACTCTAACGATTATGATACATGGGTTCCTTTGGACTGTTTGTTAAAACAATACCAGAGATTAATTGATTCCTGTTAATGCCTGTGCCTTGGTCAAGAAGTGCTGAAGGAGGCGAGAAGATAAAACAAACAAACAAACAAACAAAAACACAACACTGAGTTCTCTGCAGGCTGACCCTGAATGTTCCATGCGGCTGGCCCCAGTTCTCACCTGGAACCACAGCTGTGGTCAACACACGAGACACTGGCTTGTGCCTGCGTTTTGAGGTGGAGTCTCCACATGGTCTGGTGACCTTAAACTTTGATCTGGGACTCTATAAATACCAAAGCAAGAGTTACAGGCGGGGCCCTGAAGCTGGTCCACCTAGCATGCATCTCCTCCATGACCATCAACACCCGAGGATAGCACTGGCCATGTCTGCAGAACACCAAGAGGACTTAGGAGAGGAGGTGGCTGCAGCTGGGTGGGGATTCGAATCAATCAATTAAAAGCCAGCCATGCCTTCTTGTTTATTACACTGTCCATGTTCACCTGCCTGTGTTTTCTTTGTGGTTTACGGCGGGCAGAGCACTTAGCTTTCAGCAGGTGTTATTACTGAGACTGGTAATGGCTGTGAAATCTTTACTTAAATGTGTGGGATGTGGAATGGCTGGCAGCTGGCAAATCACAGCATTCCAGCAAGGGGTCTGCTAAGTGCCCTGACGTGGGGGCCATTGAACGCTGCCTTGGAAGGGAGCTTGAGTGCTGTCTGTGCGCTGGTGTCTGTCAAGAGCCTGAAGTTCAGCCAGAAAGCCTTGCTAGAGGGACATTCATGGAGAAGTAGTCCTCTTTCTAGTCCCCAAAGCAGTGGAGCTAATGCTGTCACCCAGGTTCCGGGACGGTGGCTGTCAAAGGATTTTACACAGACATAGGAAAATTAATATGTGAAGAATAGCAATTCACTTTGGCAAGAATAGGTTCTTGTTTACACACACACACACACACACACACACACACACACACACACACACAGAGAGAGAGAGAGAGAGAGAGAGAGAGAGAGAGAGAGAGAGAGAGAGAGAGACATGGTGGACAGTGCTTGAGGTATGACACCTGAGGAAGTCTTCGGGTGTACACATGCATGTATGCAATACACATGTTTTAAAAATCGGAGTCTCTCAGCCTGGAGCTTGACAAGTAGTTTTGGCTACCTGGCCACTGAGCCCCAGAGCTCCTTCTGTCTCTGTCTCCCCAGTGCTGGAATCACAAGCATTTGCTACTGAGCTTGACTTTATACATGTGTTCCAGGGACCAAATACCTACACCCTACACTGCACTGTCCTAGGGAAACCTTCTCCTGCCTTTCGTACAAGCAAATAAATATAGAACCAACAGCAAGAACAAGAACCAGTGCGTGTCTACTTGGCCCTGATTATGTACCAGACTTACATTTTTCAGTACACACACACACACACACACACACACACACACACACACACACACCCCAACACACAGACACACACCATTAAATGGGACACAAATATTGATGAAGCTTTTGATGTCTAGAGAGTTGCCTACTGAGGATGGAAATCATAGTTTTCTCATTAAAATAATGATATTTTAATCAATATATGTATTTAAATATATGTGTATATTTAAGAGCATTTCACTTAGCAGTGAAGTGTCAGGGATTAATTCAGGTTGCTCCTTGGCTCATCAGACAACCGTAAATGGATGCAAGAAGAGCTGTTTTAAGTGTTCATGAGGTAAAATTAATAAATAAATGCATAGTTGAAGACTGTAGGGCAGACCTCAGGGCATGAGAGAAGTCAGGCTAATGAGAGACTTATGCACAGTTTGGTATTCAATGAACCCCCCAGATTGCCCCAGCCATAGGCTTCACCGAAGGTTCTAGAAGAACATCCATTGCCACTCAATGATAAAAGAGCTAATGGTCAAATAAGAAATATGATCTCCAGCCCAGGTGGATGTGAAGGGATCAGGGCTCTGCCTGCATCTGCCTGGCCTGCCACCTAAGTGCACCTGTTCCTGCTATCATGTTCTCACTGGTTTGGAAGGCCCAGAGGCAGCTGAGTGCCTGTCACCCCTCAATGATTATGCATTGCATTAGTATCAGAATGGAGCTACCCAGTTTGGCCAACACTCATTTCTTCAACATCACTGGCTACTTAAGTGAGGACGCAGATGTTGTAAAATGTAAAGAAATTATATTTGTTCTGTGCCTCCAAGATGTTAACAGCAGATGGGGTTTAGGCGTTGGTGGTGCATGCCTTTTATCCCAGCACTTGGGAGGCAGAGGCAGGCGGATCTCTGTGAGTTCAAGGCCAGCCTGGTCTCCAGAGCAGGTGCTAGGATAGGCTCCAAAGCTACACAGAGAAACCCTGTCTCGAAAAAACAAAAAAAAAAAAAAAAAAATCAAATCCAAACACACAAAACAGAGTGCGAGCACGGTCACCTGGGAGGGGGGGTCAGGAAAGGGGAATCATGGAGAGGTGGACACAATGTTTCAGTTACACAATGTGGAGTAGTTCACAGAGCCACTGTGCATTGCAGAGGCTACAGTTACTGTGCACTAGAACTTTTTAGCAGTGAGAACTTTTGTTAAGTGTTTCTCTTAATTTGGGGAACTATCACAAAATGCACAAACTGGTCACATGATCGGGAACGGAGGTTAATTTCTAGCAGCTCTGGAGGCTGAGAGGCCCAAGGCCTAGGAACTGCAGCATCTTGCAGGAAACACAGTGGCAGTCAGAGGACAGATTGAAGAAGGCTGAAGGCATGGTTTCCTATCAGGAAACACTCCTGTGATGCTAACCCATCTCCTGAGGATAGAATGATCTGGACTTTATCACCTCTTAAAAGACCAAGGTCTCAACACCATTGAATTAGGGATCAAGGGTCTATTATGGGATATTTGAGAGCATAATCAAGCCTGAGCGGTGCTCTTACCACAATAACGTAAAAAGGCAAAATTTTATGATGAATACAACATGACAAAAATTTACAAGGGTTACATGCTTTCTCTAACCTAAAAGACAGTCACTGATCCTGTTTCATGCTTGGTTGGATCCAGAGCTTAAGAACAGACAGCAAGACTTAGTTCCTTTCTGGACTGCTTAGCATTTGTTGTCAACTTGACATAAATTAGAGTCCTAGGGGAGAGGGAGTTTCATATGAGGGTCTGCCCACATCAGATTGGCCTGTGACCTTATCTGTGAGGAACTGTCTGGATTGATGATTGATGTGGGAGGGCCCAGCCCACTGTGAGCAGTGCCATCCCCAAGGCAGGTGGTCCTAAGTTGTATAAGAAAGCAGATGGAACATGAACCAGACAGCAAGCTATTAAGGAGCATTCTTCTCTGGTTTCTGCTCCCAAGTTCTTGCCTGACTTTCCTTAGTGATGGATTGTGACCTGGAAGCTTCATCTAAAACAAATCCTTTCTTGTATTTGGTTATATTTTATCAAGGCAATAGAAAAGCTAACTAGAACATTCCCCCTTCCCAGGAGCTCACTTTATTCTTGTTTATTCTTTGTGGTGAGGTAGCTGAGGCTCCCAAACCCTCACAAAGCTTAGGGAATTGGAAGACAAAGGTGGTGGAGAGAGAGTTCTCTCCTTATTTGTAACTCCTGAGGACATTCCTGAGCTTTGTCTATGGCAGGGTTTCTCAACCTGTGGGTCACAATCCAGTTGATGGTAGAATGATCCTTTCCTAAGAGTAGCAAAATTTCAGTTATGAAGTAGCAATAAAATACTTTCATGGCTGGGGGACTCTACAACATGAGGAACTGTATTAAAGGGTCACAGCATTAGGAAGGTTGTGAACCACTGCTCTATGGGACTGCACCCACCCCAAAACTAAAAGAGAGAAAAGGCTTATGTCTGTGTTCATCCTCATTGGGGACAAGGATGTTGCCAAAAGTTTAGAAAACCACAAGCCCCTGCATCACCATCTTTGTAAAGGTTACTGTGTGTGGAGTATCCAAGACGGTCAACCCAGGCATTACCTGGGTCCTCTAACAGCACACTTAGCCTTCCTGGGAGAATGACCACTGCGGGCCATCACCCCCTAATTGACTGGTGTGTGCTACTTTTTGACTGGAGGTTGGTGTAGCCCAAACCTGATAGTGATTTTTATAACACTCTGTGCCCCATTTATACTTCTTTCTTCTTCCCTGTCTTCTTTATTCTTTTCTAAACTCAAAGTGCCTTTGAAAACATGCAAACGGAAGTGGTTCCTATTGAAATGTGAGACATCAAAATAGCCCTCCAAAGAAAAAGTCATAGGAAGAAGATGGCCCTGCAAGATACTAAAGTGTGTGAGAAGGCATCTGGAGTGTGAGAAGGTCCTCAGACCAATAACTGGGGGTTGCAAGGCCAAACATCAGCCACAAAGCACAGGCAGGTTAAATATATATTCATGATGGAATTTTGTATCACAGGTGCTGGATGGACAGACCACTTAGTAAATATACTGATAAAAAAACGAATAGAAAAATAAAGCTGCATCTACACTGAAATAAACTCTAGGAGGTTCTGCAGGTTGACTTCCATACATGGCATCATTTTTAATACAGAATAAAACCTGAGCCAACATGATAATAGAAAAACAAGTAGAGGATGTGAAAGGCTTTTAAGGACAGAAAGAAATTAAAGATAAGAATATGCAGAAAGGCTAAGAAAGTCCTCCTTAGGCGTGGTGTTAATGTCAGTGAATGTGGAAATGGGCAGAATTTTGTTGAATAGGTGTAATGGACTAATGGATTAAGTGAGAGAAGTCCCCCAGAGGCGCAACTGTTTGGACACTTGTTTGCCCTGTAGGTGGTACTGTTTGGGGAGTGGAACCTTTAGGAGTTGGAGCATTACTGGAGGAAGTATGTCACTGGTTGGGTGATGGGGAATGTACTGTGTATGTTTATCTTATTGTTAAAGTTCTGTTTGGCCAATGGCAACAAGTTAGGCAGGACTAGGAGTCAAAGAGGATTCCGGGAAATGTAGTAGATAAGTGGTAATCCAGGCAGGAAGTGACATAGCAAGGAGACTCATATCTAAGCAAGGAAACAGGAAGTGTCCCTTTTTCCCCGTTCGCCTCCTTCAGCCGTAGGATGTGTGCCACCAGCAAGGAGGGATGCCAATAAGGCGTCCGATAAGATAAGTCTTATAACATATATAGATTTATGATAATTAAGACTGAGCTAACAGATGAGAAGTCTTAGTCATTGGCCAAGCAGCTTTGAATCTAATACAGGTTTCTGTGTATTCATTTGGGCCTAACTCGGGCGGTCGGCTGGCATAAAGCACACACATGGAGGTGGGGCTCAGGTGGCTTTTGGCAGAAAGATTTATCATAATAGTTGGATGTGGGGGGTGATTTGAGAATTTATTGATGGGAACTGTCCTTCTGTATGCTGTGGATATATGCTTCTTTTATTGGTTGATGAATAAATGCTGATTGGCCAATAGGCAGGCAGGAAGTATAAGTGGGACTACCAGACTAGGAATGCTGGGAAGAGAACACAGAGAATGAGTCACCAGAGAGAGACACCATGTAGCTATTGGGAAGGTAGGACTGCCGGGTATTCTCTGGTAAGATAAGGCCATGTGGAAATACTTAGAATAATAGTTATGGGTTAATAATTAAGGGAGAGCTAGCCAGTAAGAAGCCTAAGTCACCAGCCAATCAGTTTATAATTAATATAAGCCTCTGTTGTATTTATTTGGGACTAAAGGGCTGCAGGACTCGGTGGGACAGAAACTCCATCTTCAGCTTATATCCTTGCCCCAATTTCTATTTGCCTTTGCTTTCTGCACGTGGTTGAGATGCGATTTCTCAGCCGTCTTCTCTGACAACCTGCTGCCATATCTCACTCTCCATTATGGATTCTCTGTCTGGAACCATAAGCCAAAATATACTCTTTTACCTATGAGTCACTTTTAGCTGTGGTGTTTCATCACAAAAACAAAATGTAACTAATACAGTGGCCATTTAGCTATCAAAATTCAATCAAAAATGAATCTGAAAACTTGTGTGGCTGCGGGGATACTTCAGTTGCCAAAATGCTTCTAAGACAGGGCCTGAGTTAAACCCCAGCACACAACTAAAATGATAAAAAGAAGTCTGATGGGATGGCACAAGATTGTAATTGTAGCCCTTGGGAGGTTGCAACAGGTGGATCCCTGTGTCTTGCTGGCCAGCCAACCGGTCAAATTGATGGATTTCAGGCCAGTAGGGAGGCTGTTTCAAAACAAAGGCATCTAGATGATGCTTGAGGAACACCTACCTCCAATGCACATTCAAATTCAGTCACACACACATGCACACACATACACACATGCATGCACACACGTGCAAAAGAACCTTCACACATGTGTACCCTCCACATGCACAGTTGGCTTGCATCTCTTTGACATGGCAGTTCCTATGTTTGCTGTTCATTCTGTATTCTGGTTTCCTTTCTGTTGCTGTGATAAGACATCCTGACCATAAGAAAGTTATATTTGGCTTACTCTTTTTTTTTTTTTTTTGAGACAGTGTTTCTCTGTGTAGCTCTGGGTGTCTTGGAACCCACTCTGTAGATCATTTTGGCCTTGAACTCGCAGAGACCCACCTGCCTCTGTCTCTGAAGTGCTGGGAATAAAGGTGTGTGCCACCACTGCATGGTTTGGCTTACTCTTGTAGGTCAAGGTCCATCAGTGAGGGAAGTCAGGGGCAGGAAGTCAAAGCAAGAACTTGAACCACAGTTCCACACAGCATTACCTCCAACCAAGGAGCTCCCTTCACATCATGACAGGAAACACAGAGGAACTCTGCTTACTGACTGCTCCCAGGCTTATAGTCAGCTAGCTTTCTTATAGGGCAACCTGCCTAAGGAATGGTGCCACCAAAAATGGGCTGGGCCCTTCCATATCAATAATAACTAAGAAAATTCCCACAGATGAGTCTAATCTGAGCAGTCTGTCCATTGATGCAGTCCTCTTCGTGCTTCTTGGCTAGACCGAGTTGATAGCTAAAATTAGACTAAGATACCGTAAAAAATACTTGTGAAGTGTATGTGAAGAATCCTTGAAGCACTTGCCAGAATCCAGGGCTAGCAATCACCCATTTCTCCATCAAGGTGGCCATTGAGTGGGCTTGGTTCTAATTTCTCAATACCAAGTTAGCTCCCACAACCTGATTATTACTCTGTCAAATCCAGACGTCCACAAATCTTACTCTCCCAGAATGCACATAGCAAAGAGAGGAAAGTTAAAGACTCAGATTTGCCGGGAAAGAAGTGTTTCTCGTAGTCCCGTTAATGCTGCTTTCATTATTTATAACATCCTGATATTATTTTAACATGAAAATACTTAATTAAAAACTATAACTTCCCCCAAAGACATCCTAGAACACATTGTGTTTGCTGGCTGGAGTCCTACTTTTGATGTGGAAAGTTTCCTTCAATTAAAGCACGTTTAAGCAATTCCCTTCAAAAATTAGTCACCTGGAGAGCAGTAGAAACCAACCTGCAATTGTAGTAAGTGTGTGGTGAAATTAGAGGTTCAAGACTCTTCAACGACAATGAAATTATGACTTATCTCATACCCTGAACATCAGGCATATCTCAGTCCCCTGTGCACTGCAATGCTCTGAGATCTGGGAGGTGGCCCATGTTATAAAACCCCGAGGCTGGCACTGTCACCCAAGAGCTGTTTCTCTGTAAATATCAGTCCTGTTTTCTATGTGGAGATTATTGACTTGGCTAAATCTGGAACTTCTGAGACAGACTCAAACTTCAAGTCCCTGACTGATATCTGACGTTGGTGTGCAAGCCTGTGCTTTGTTTTGTTGTGAAGGGTCAGAACTAGTTAGTGATTATTTCAAGATGAGCTAGGAAGAAGGTGAGAATTGATTCCTAGTGGCATTCTGTGTTTTGGATCCCATCAGCCTCAAGTCCTTGTGCTCTCGTCACATATAGGATGATGAGTAGGTGAGAAGCTTTGTTGGGGTTGGCAATTCCAGGCTCCAGATTGTCCCAGGTCTGGGGACTACACTGGCAGACACAGAGACTCACAGCTGCAGGCCTTGAGAGCTAGTGGCCTACAACTCTGGGCTTTAGAGCCAGAGAGAGGCGCATGGCACTCTCTAGTCTGCTAGGGGACTTGTTGCTCTGGACATTGACCTGGCAGCTGTTGAAACTTCAGCCTCCAGCAGCAACAGCAGCAGTGCAGATGTTAGCCTGCTACAGCCACTGCTGCTAAATATGAGCCTTGGTGGTATACTGCCCCACTCTCTAGTGGCCAGCATCAAAGCCCTCCGGGTTACAGGGAGGAAACTTTGGCCCTCACTGCTTGGCAGCACCTGTATCTCTCCAGTGAGTATATAGCATCTTGTATTTGCCACAGCCTTGAAGGTTCTGTCTCACTTTCTCTCTGCTTCCATTCTCATCCTTTACTGTCCCTGATGCATAGATAGGATCCCCGTCCTGTCCACCCCACCCTTTCTGAACCTATAGAAGCTGGTTTGCAGGGAGTGCTGATGATGCTGGTAAATCCATAAGTATCCTAGTCACTTAAAAAGTATCGAGGAGCTGAGAGATGGCTCCGTGGGTAGAACTCTAGCAGTGTAACCACAGGGTCCTGAATTCGTATCCTCAGCATTCATATTAAAAGCTGGGTGTGGCCTCATGCACCTATATCCCTCACCCTAAGAGAGAGTGCAGGACCCCGTCTCTTTTTTTAATAAGGGATCATGTCTGCATCCCCAAACCACACCCTAGAACTCCAAAACTATTGGCAGAAATGAATTCCGACTACAGTGAAACATTTCAACAGTGTGGTTGTCAGCTTCTTTGTGCTCAGTTGCCTGGGAGAAACACAAGGAGGGATTACTGATTTTTGGTTCAGGTTTTTGGAGGGTTCTGTCCCTCACAACAGGGAAGGCATGATGGAACATATCATGTCATGGTGCACAGGAAGGGAACAGAACAAGACTTAACCCTTATACATGCATCTCCTGTGACCTACTTCTTTTAAGTCCTTGCCTCATTTACCACATTAGGGCCTTTACCACAGTAAGGCTTTTTTATTATTGATATGTCAGTGTGTTAATTCGTCAATCAGGTCCTCAAGATGTGATCACTTCCCCATAAGCTGTCAATCAAGGCCCCAAACATGAGCCCATGGGGGTTGCTTCACTTTCAAGCAAAAGCAAATAGCTTCCTGGACTACTTACCGGGTGGGTTTCCTGTAGGGACCAGGGCAATTTGTTTGTTTGTTTGTTTGTTTGTCCTACTCCAGTCACCAGACAGAGAGCCAATCAAATGAGAGGGCAACCTTGAACCTCCATGTTTTCCTCTGCCCACCATGGCTTCTAGTTTCTGCTTGACAGGAATGTAAGTGATAAGCTAAGGACAGTATCCATAAGTCCCTCCACTCCCAGCCCTCAGCAACATAAGGGGGACCTATTAGCATCCTATCCATGTGCTCTCGTGTATGCGTGTGCCTGCACGCGCGCGCGCACACACACACACACACACACACACACACACACACACACACACACAGACACACAGACACACACACACACACACACACACACACACACACACACACACACACACACACACACCTGTGCATCTGTCTCTCACTAGTTCTAGGATGGTTGGGCTATGGCTTCCTTTCTGGGCATTCCCAGTACTGTGGAAGCCAGATGGAATTCAGGAGGTGTCTGTTGAATGGCTCACTGGGTAACCAAGCAGAAGAGCCACAGCTTGGTTCCTGACCCTGCTCACACATGCCACTGTCCTCTGTAGACAGTGTGTTCCATTCAGAGACAGGGAGTCAGGGTCACCCCTCACCAGCATCTCCATTGTGAAGTTGACAACCTTCTCCATCCATCTCTGTCACATCTCCCCTGAGCTGAGGCCAGAAGGGACATGGGCCTTTGACCGTCTTACTTGCACTGAGTTGTGAAGAGGAAAGTTGGGCCCAGGAGCTGCAAGACTGCAGGAAGCTCTAAACTCTGATGCAGCCTGAAAGAGTCAATGACCACTATACTGGCAAAGGAAGCCACTTGGCATATGCAGGACCTACAGGGCCTTTCATACCCAGAAAATATCAGGGGTCCTCCAGGCAGGCAGCTGACCTGGGAGGGAACTTCATACCACATAGGCCCAGCTGCAATGCTCTGTGGCTGGGCTTTCCCTTCAGTGGGTGCTCATTTCCTGGGTTGGTCTGCAGCCAGACAGCTCTGCGCATCAGGCTGGTTTAGTCATATTTGGAGCTGATAAAGAAACCTGAAAGGTCTGTGGTCACAGCAGCATGCCTCATACACAGCATGCCTCATACATAGCCATCACATCCAGATGTCCAAGGTGTGCAGTGCTTAGCTGAAGGAGGCCCCGTTACTATTGTACTACCTTTTAAAAAGTATTTCATTTATTTTTATTTTATGTGCATTGCTGTCTTGCATATATGTATGTCTGTGTGAGGCCATTAGATCTTGGAGTTGCAGACAGTTGTGAGCTGCCATGTCAGTGCTGGGAATTGAACCAGGGTCCTCTGGAAGAGCAGTCAGTGCCCTTAACTGCTGAGCCATATCTTTTCAGCCCCAATATTATACTACTTTTGACCAGAACCTCCCTCAGTAGTGAGTGTTCCAGTTGATGGCCATGTGGCTGACCTGGGTTTTATCCTATGTAGAATTACAAATGGTACGTGGATAAAGATGTTTTCAGGAGAATGGTCACCAAAATGTTGATAGTGAGGGTGTAGTCATAGACATCTAGCTATTTGCTTACCTCTCAGTGCATTCATTAACTGGCTCATTCATTCACCCATCTGACGCATATTTGACACACTAGTAGACTAATGGAGTCTCAGAAGTGACTGATAACACTAAGCTGATTCTTTCGGCATCGGTGTGTATATGCACCAGGACCAGCTTGCAAAATTTTGGGAAGGTAACATGGTACCTCAAATAATGGGAAGATGGTCAAAACAAAGTTTTAATGGCAGCCTGAATTTGGAAGGTGAGTACAACTGCCTTGTGAATAAGGGTGTGGGTGGGCTCCAACCTGTGATGTCTCCCTGGATTTCACAGCACAGGTTCTATCTTTATGGCCTCTTCGTGTTTAGTTAATCCATGCTTTACCCACAAGTTGTGGGACTTAGCCAGTGAGAAGCTATGATTCTTTCTGGAAGCCATACACCCCAAAAGACCACACCCCCTTCAGAAGCCACAGTCCTTTTCTGACCACACCCTCTCCTGATGACACACCTCCTCTTAGCTCCCTCAGGCATGGGGTCTCGCCTTCCTTGTGAACAAATCCTTCTTGGCCTTTGTTTATTTTTTTTTTGTTTTTCTTTTTTAATCTCTAGCAGGTGGCAGCTGTCTGATAGTCAGGTGCTTTGGAGCTTTTCTGGATGCCCTTCTGCCTTGGTCTTAGGGTTTCTGTGGCTTCGAAGAGACACCATAAGCACAGCAACTCCCATAATGGAGGAACATTTAACTAGGGTTGCTTGAAGTTTCAGAGATTTAGACCATTATCATCATGATGCAAGATGGTGGTTGCAGGCAGACATGTTGCTTGGGAAGGAGGTGAGAATGGAAAAGAAGCTACCTCTTGATCCACGGATGGCAGGACGTGATGAAGGATGAAGGAAGCATGGCTTGAGTATATAGGAGACCCCAAAGCTCACCTCCACATTGACACACTTCCTCCAACAAGGTTATACCTACTCTAACAAGGCCACACCTCCTAATAGTGCCACTCCTTATGAGCTTATGGGGGTCAATTACATTCAAACTACCACATCCCAGTTACTCTAGCTGAGACTGGAACATATAGATCCTGCAGTGGGGTTTGAGCTCCATGTCAGTGTGTACAAACGTGCCATATGGTAATGGTGTGGGCATCCTGGAGTGTGCCAAAGGGTTGATAGGAACGAGAGAATAGCCATTATTTCTCAACATATTTATTTTTCATCTCAACACTTTTGATTTTTGCCTGTGTTGTGTGTAGCACACAGTATTTCAATAGTGAAAGTGCCAGCTCCATAAACACATATGCCGGCATCAACATGGCACATTAAAATATGTTTCCTGCTGGAGAACATGCTATCAAGTTGGAATTGCCTAATGTTGATTACTCTGGTCTCGCTCTCCCGTCTGTGTCTCTCGTAGTTGCATGCACAAATTGGCATAGTCCTTATATTAGTTAGTTTTCTGTTGCTGTAATAAAACACCATGACTAAAAGCAAGTTATGGAAGAAAGACTTTATATTGGCTATGGTTCCGGTGGGGGGAGTCTCCATAATGGCGAGGATGGCATGGCAGCCAGGCCAGGAAGCTGACAGATGGTAATTTCAATCACACAGAAAGCTATATACTCTCAAAACCCACACCCAGTAAAATACTTCCCCCAACAAGGCTCTACCTTCTAAAGGTTCCTCTACCCTCCTTCAACAGTGCCAATGACCCGAGCCTGTTGGGGGAGATTTCTCATTCAAACCACTACAGTCTCAAAGTCAGAATGGAAGAGGCTTAGTGAAAAACTTTATCCTTGTGGTGTAAGGCCAGACTCTATGCCACTCCAAAGGATCATGGGGATGTGGGGGCATGACTCTCACGGGGTCAACAGTGGTATCTGGGAAGGCTTAGGCCTGTTGACCAGTGTCAAGACAGAGTTAGGACTGAACATTATATAATGTGTGGTGGGCTAGAGAGGCAGTGACATAGTTAGATCACTCAGAAGTTACAAGTAGACTGATAACCAGTGAGGTGCCTAGTTATCACCCCTCAGAAAATGGAACTTATTTTATTCTTGGCCACAGTTAATGAGAGAAAACAAGGGGCAGGAAACGTTTCCAAAAATTCGGCATGGCATCTACTGGTCTTTAAACAGAGGAGTGAATGTGTGTTCTGCTATATTGATCAGAAGGTCTGTGCAGTATCCATCCCTATATTTGGTGTCCAGCTGTGAGCTGTCTCTGTGGATGGGAGACCCTCATGCAACTGTGGGTGAAGGGTGCTGAGGGTCAGCAGGACTTGATGTCCTAGGAGATGAAGCTCTGGAAAAGTTTGTACCCTTTGAATCTCAGGAAAGGATGGCCATTCCTTCCTCCCATTGTCAGATTGCAGAGAATCCAAGAGCAGGTTGTGGATTATGGACAATGTTAGGGTGTTCATCTCTGCTTAGCAAGTATTCCTGTGGACACATATACTATACTTGTGGGCCACCCCAGGTTTTCCTCTCATGCTTTGAAGTCTGTGTACACTAAACTTCCACCAAAGTCTCGCCCACCCCCTGTCTCTTTGTCTCAATTTTTTCCCTTCTGTTTGTTCTCCTCCTCCTTATCACCCTCCTCCTCTGTCACCCATATACAACTCACAAATTTTAAATAAATCTCACAAGGAACAAAAATACTCAAATTTCTCATTTTGAGCCCAATTTACTTCTCTTTTCATCCCTTCTAACTTTAATTTTTTTTGTACCTCTTTTATTGAGCATGCAGGTGCTTTTAATAATCCATGTGTCAAACCATTCATAAATATGCCTGTATTGAGTGTCCACTGGTGACAGTTCTGGTGTGACTTCTCTGCAGTAGTGAACCTGTGTGCAGTGGTGCAGGGGAATTTAGCTCTGCCAGTGGTCTCTGGGATGCAGGACACATTTAACTGAGGTGGGAATCCTAGCTCTCCTTAGGCAACACTGCAGGTAGGTTCAGTAGCCAGGTGGGGACTGGCTTCCCAGAAGCCTTTGCGCCTATAACCATCTGTGGCCAAGACAGTAGATACTTTCAGTAGACTGGGTGCACCTGAGTTGTGCTGCCCATCTGCCCTGCCCTATTCTTTGCCACCCCCTTACTCCCCAATGGCTGGAGTACTCATGATGGAAGTGCTGCAAACCATGGGCTGGAGACAGCAGGACTGGGATCTGCTTTGACCTTGAGTATGTAGTGGATCAGAGCCACCCATCACTAAGGACATCTGAAAGTTGCTATAGCAGAGAAATGCCATGTCTTATTCCAAAGATAGCCTATTTTAGGGATATCTGACAGTACCTCTGTCAACCTTATGGCAGATGGTGGCTATTTCATAGTCTAAAGGACAGCCTGAGAGAGCTAGATTTAGAAATATTTGCTTAAGCTAATGTCAGGTGAATTTGTATATGGTATTGACAGGGGCCATTTGTATGGACATGTTAGTGCTAGGGGATAATTTGCACATATTGATGCAGGAGTTATTTGCATATGTTAATGCCTGGGGCCTGTTTCATAAGGTAGTGCTAGGAGATCATTTGCCTATGTCAATGTACCAGTTCATTTACATATGTTAATTCGAGGGGGACAATCTGCATATGTTAACATTAGGGGACAGGTTGCATATGTTAATACCAGAGGACTGTTTGCATGTGTTGATCTTAATGGAATGGATCTTTTGCATATGTTGAGGCTAAGAGATCATTTGCATATTACAATGATCATCTCATTTGTATATGTTAATATCAGAGACTAGAGAGAAAGAAGTAAGGTGGTGGGGGAGAGAAAGAGGAGGTTTATCAAGGCATAGTGCTTGTTAAATTCCCAGGAGAGGGCTTTTGGGTAGGTTGGGTTGGGTCAACTGCCAACCTCTTTCACATGCTGGTGGACAGATTCCCTGAATGTAGGATCTAGGATCAAGCCCAACATTGTCAGAGGGCAGATTGCTTAAGCATTACCCAAAGTCAGAGGCTGGGGTGTGGAGGTGCAGGTGGAGACACAAACAAAATCACTATGCTCCTGGGTTCAGCGTCCAGGCTACCAGCCAGTCCTGACTATTTCAAATACTTTCCTGAATCTTGTGCTTGAGGCAGTGTGGGTGTACATGGTGCATACACTATATACATTATATAAACATCATACATAACACATGTACCTAGCCTTATGTCTCAAGAAGCACATGAACTAGTAAACAGAGAGTAAAAGGACATGGGCCATATCCAGAGGAAGCCAGGCACAACTTCCCTGAATTCTCATCCTGTGAAGCCACACAGCATGCCTCAGCTGCCCCAATCACATGTCTCCTTCTATTATGTTTTAAAAACACACCATCCCCTAACCCCAAGCAAGTTTTGTCTGTATCAGCCTTCACTGCAAGGGCATACTCTGGGGAAAATTATGGCTTTCCACTCTCACCATGGTGGATGTGTTATTAAATGTAAATCTACAATAAAGTGTCTTCGGAAATCAAGTGCTGTGTTTATCTCTGGTAATGAGGCTGTCAGGGTAACCTGTATTTATGGAACCACAAGTGGGTTATAAACTTCCATTAATGACTATATGGAACCCACTTGTCATAAACAAAGAAGGAACTAGCACTTGGTTCGGGCCCAATGATGCCAATCCTCACAGGTTCTAAGAACTGCCTGCAGTGGCTTCCACATGCCGCTGCCACTTGTAGCTCTGGAAGGAATGTCTCAGAATGATGAACACAGGCTCTGTATGTTCTGTAAACACTATAACTCCATCTCAGGGAGCCTGGCCAACCTTGCAGATGTCTTTACGTGATACACATGGCACCGGCCTCCACCACACAAACATCTTTTCCACTCTGTCTGATTCACGTTTGTGTGTGTATGTGTGTGGGGATATTTTCTCAGGAAAGTTCATGAGAGAGGCTAATCCAGTGTTCTCCACTGAATCCTAGAAAGAATTTCCTATTCAAAGCCACTGTAGCTATAGAAAACTTGAGGTGAAATAAATAACCCTGTACATTTGAAAAACTACTCACTGAGAAACATCATCCAAATTCTAAATGACCTACTTAGGAATAAAATCTAAGCAAAATATGAGCCCATTATATGTCAGCAAAGGCCTAGGTACCAGTACCTTCCAGATAATAAAAAGATTGCCAAAGTCAGGCTGATGGCCTATTTATTTAAAGCAAATTTAATTCAATAAAATTCCAGTGCACAGTAATTGGGACAGCCCCTATATTCCATTCTAATGTATCTTGAAAGAATAACTGTCCACGGTGAATGAAGTTTTACAAGTAGATCTCTGTGTACAATACCACATAGGTGCCTATGGAGGCCACCCTGATCCCAGGGTTCTTCAGTTATTTCACCTTGCTTTGGAAGTAGGGTCTCTTACAGAGACCCCAGGCTCACTGATTTGACTAGACAGCAGACAAGCAAGCCCCAATGATCTTCTTGTCTCTGCTTCCCCAGCACTGGGATTCCAAGTGCTTTCCTTTGTGCCCTGCTTTTATGGAAGTGCTATATGGGTCCGACTCATGCTTGCTCAGCAAGTATGTTCTGCATTGAGCCATCTCCCCAGCCCCTTCACCAGCATGCCTCACTGCCAGTAATAGAGTCAAGTTTGTACAAAGCAGAAGCCAAAACTTCTTTAGCCTGATGATTATCCTGAACACACAAGAATGTTGACAACCTGCCAGACAGAGGGCACCATGTAGAATCATGCACTTCTGGGCTAAGGGACACTCCCTCCCTCAGTATTCAACATTGCACACGACATATGTTTGGGGGAGCTGAGTCTTCTGTGTGGCTTCACAGGATGGGGATTCTGGGAAGTTCTGCCTGGCCAGCTAGCCTTATGTCTCAAGAAGCACATGAACTACAGTAAACAGAGGGTAAAAGGACTTGGGCCATATCCAGAGGAAGCCAGGCACAACTTCCCTGAATCCTCATCCTGTGAAGCCACACAGCATGCCTCAGCTGCCCCAATCACATGGTTGTATGGAATGTTGTATGGAATGTTGAACACTGAGAGAGTGAGTGTCCCTCGGCATGGAAATGCATGACTCTACTGGGGACTCGTCACATGGTGCCCTTTGTCTGGCAGGTTGCCATCATTCCTGGCCCTTCTAAGCTACCAGGCACTGCATGTGTGATGGGGGAGATCCTCTGTGTATATGTTTGTCTTTTTGGTTGATAAATAAAACACTGTTGGCCAATAGGGGAGCAAGTTAGGTGGGACTAGGAGTCAAGGAGGATTCTGGGAAATGTAGTAAAGAAAGTTGTTGCCATGTAATCTCGAGAAGAATGGATGCATGCCGCCAGCATCCTCAATAAGTTTATAAAATATATACATTAATAGTTATGGGTGATACTTAAGACAGCTAGCAAATAAGAAATCTTAGTCATTGGCCAGCAGCATTGTACCTAATATAAGTCTCTGTGTGTTATTTGGGGGCCCTAATGTTACAGCGGGGCTCAGGCGGCTGGCAGAAAGATTTATCATTACACATGTGGGTCATGTTGTCTGCATAGTGTAAACCCGGGAGTCCCACTGTTCTCAGCTAAGGAATGGTGGGGACTCTTCCAGGATCCTATTCCCAGTGCTACCTCAAGTCTTGCTGATGGCCTACCAGGAGAATGGCCACCCCATGTCCTTTCCTGTGGAGTGTGTGTAAAACTGTCCCCAGTGGAAGTAAAAATGGTTAGGGACTGGCAGTTTCAGTTTTCTTCTATGCCCCATTCCTTGAAGATTTCAGAGGTGCAGACAGGAACTAGGGGCTCCTCTTCTGATCAGGTAGGTGTAAGTCAGAGCATGTGACACAGACTGCTGCTAGTACTTCCATCTTCTCCCCAGGAGAATCGAAACCTCCAAGCATCCCTTGGTACTTTAGCTTCTAAGCCCTTTATATTCTCCCCAAGGAATAGGAAAGTGAAGACACAGTAGGAAACATGCTCTCTTCAAATCTACAAGGCAGTTTGTAAATCAAACTGTGAAAATTACTGTGTTGTCCTTTTGCCTTTTCCCATTGCATGCAGGCTTTTTCTTTTGAAATTTCTTAGAAAGAAACAGGGGCATGCATGCAAAGAGGGCCACTGCCATCCAACTTCTGTGCAAGGCCAGGGGTATTTGTGCTTTGAAGAAAAGCCTGTGGGACCATGTGGCCCCCTTCCAGAATGGAGGAAGGGAAAAGGAAGGGAGAAATGATAAATGGAGTCTCAGATGGAAGGTGAACTGCCTTTGTTAATGTATCCTTGGCTAAATCATGAGTAAATATTGGGTAGCATGACACAAGCCAACCAACACTGAGTGAGTAGCAGAGAAAATGAATACATTCAGTTTTATCATCTCTAATAGCAGGAGTTTACAGTGATACAGAGAGAGCCTAGAGTGTTGTCCTACCTGCAGCTCAAGGCCTGTTCCTCTACTCTGGAGCCATGAAAGAGAAGATTTCCCATGGCAACTGACCTAGCAGGGTATTTGCGGATGAAATGTTATATAACTATAATGAATAGTTACACATTTACGGCAGCGTCCAGTTAATGGTAAGTTATCCATAGTACTGAGGATGATGATGATGAGGTTGATGATGATGGTGATGAAGATGGTGGCAATGATGAAAGAGATGGCAGTTGTGGTGATGGTGTTAAAGATGGATGTACTGATGATGATGATGATGAAGGTAGAATTTGTGTTGATAATGAAGATATTGTAGTGTTGTTGGAGAAGGGTTTGTGGTGGTGACAATGAAGAAGATGGGGGTTGTGGTGATGATGATGAAGATTAGGATTGTAATGGTGATGATAATGATGAAGTAGATGGTTGTGATGCTGAAGGGAAGTTTGTCATGATGATGGAGTTGTGGTGATGAGGAAGAAGAAAAGATGATGAGGAGGATTGTGGTGGTGACATTGATGGAGGTTGTGGTGGTGACATTGATGGAGGTTGTGGTGGTGACATTGATGGAGGTTGTGGTGGTGACATTGATGGAGGTTGTGGTGGTGACATTGATGGAGGTTGTGGTGGTGACATTGATGGAGGTTGTGGTGGTGGTGATGATGAATATGGGGGTTGCATCTATGATGATGATGAGGGATGTGGTTATGGTGACAAAGATGATAAGAATGCCAGGAAGGAACAGAAACATAGAAGTTGGCTAGCCCTGTTCATCCCAGCACCTCTACGTGCAGGGACCATGGACATCCCCTCACCTGTCTGAGCCTCAATGCTCCTATGTAGAACTTGGACACTTCTGGGAAAATCAGGTGTCCTGCTTGGTGCCCATATGTTTGACTGCTCAGGACTGCCCCGCAACCGCAGGTGCTCCCTTGTGCTCTGTGTTTTTGGCTAACTTCCGTTTCTCATTTAGTTTTCTTACTATAAGGGATTTCAGGTAGGTTTTATTGTTGTTGTTGTTTTGAGTGTTGTCTTTTAATTAATAGAGACATTCCATTTCCATATATAACAGATGTTTTCTGAAGGCCACCACATTTTACTAGCTCCTTCTGTAAAGTAGGGATAACAGAGGGATGGGGTGGAGGGACCAGGACAGATGGATGGAAGGTGGTTGCAAATTTGTGTTAAAATTTAATTCCCCATGAGCTCATACCTGCAAGACTACCATGTTCAAATGCTCACCATGTTCCTGGTACCACTACTGACCTGGACCTGTGGACTTCCCCAGGGCTGTCTCAAACATGCACTTCCTGTCTCCAACAGGGCCAAGGTTAAGAAAGGAGTGAGCATCATTGGGGTGAGAGCCAGCAGCCCTTCCATCTGGGATGTCAAGCAGAGCTCTGAATACACTGGGAAGTATGCACCAGCTGTCATCATTTGTCAGAAGAAATCTGCTGGCTCAGAGAAGAGGTAAGTCCCACCTGGCCATTGCTATGCTCGGATTCTCTGCCATGGTGGCTTCCAATTGCTCCAAAGTTTGCTAGATGACTCCATTGGGGTTTGTATGAAGTGTGTGTGATCTGTCATTAATGCCTCTAGGTAAAATAGGTGGAGTCTTCCAGATGGGGGCTGTGTTTATAGTGGACCTACATAGGGCCATAGAAGCTTTATCGTGTGCAAGGACCTTTCCATGCAGGAGCATCTAACAGTAATTGAAGTTGTCACTTCTTTGTAATTCATATCAGAGGTGTCAGAATTGTGGGGTATCTCTTACAACTTATTTCCGAATGTGTTAAACATGGAG
The DNA here is from genome assembly GCF_003668045.3 of Cricetulus griseus. Lineage (NCBI taxonomy): Eukaryota > Metazoa > Chordata > Mammalia > Rodentia > Cricetidae > Cricetulus > Cricetulus griseus. Next base: position 107,570,505 of record NC_048597.1, on the reverse strand, counting down.
CTTTCACTCTTTTACAGGCAGGGTGCATGCAGCCCACCTTTCTGGTGCTAATGTCAATGTAATGCATGTGATTGTATTTGTGCACAGGCACTTTCTGATGGAACACTGAGCCACCTGCTGTGGAATTACAGGCAGTCGTGAATCACTCTAGGGAGAAATTAAAACCCGGATCTGCCTCTGATAGCCACCAAATTAGAAACAGGCAGTTCACAGCTGGGCAAAGAACGGCTTGGCGACTTAGGAATTCTTGATTTATTCCTCTCTCCCGGAACCTCATTTGTGGATTCGGAGAATTCCTAGTCTGGTCACATACATTTTCATTGTCACTTTTAGGTTTCTTCTGGATCTTCGTGTTACTGAAAAATTGAGCACAAAAAAAAAAAAAAAATCAAAGGATGAATCTAGGCAGGTAACACATTATTCCTGGAGTGCAGTTTTAAATTTCAAAGCTCGGTGTTTGGAAAATACATTTATTTCCCATGATATGGAGGTGATGAATCTCACTTTGTGGCTATTACTGTTTTTGTTTTATTCCCCCCTCCCCATTCATAATCAAAAGCACTTGAAACCAATTCAGGGATAGTTTGGCTTCAGTCTCTCCCTGAGTCCCTTTATCTGATTTAATTGGGGGAATCTGGGTTATTGGGAAAAAAATTGAGAAGAAAAGACAAAGTTGGTGTTTAAGCTCTGAACAGTGGTTGGTCTTACATATGATCTCGGCCCAGTGTGCACACGAGAAAGATCCAATTTGCAAAATGAGCACAATCCTCATGAAAAATGACTTCGTGTCATGTAGCCAACAGACATCATGTGGAGAGATAGGCAGATGCATGAGACAATGGATAGTAGTGGGTAGAAAGCTTAGTGGCTATGGCAGTGCTGGTTGACAGATGGATGAATGGATAGATGGTGTTGTGTTTTGAATGTGAAATGTTCCCCCATTTGAGGTGCTCGCTCATTTGTTTGAGCAGCGAGTCTTCAGCTGATTGTCTGTTTGGGAGGTGGTGGGAACTTCTGGAGGAAGCAGATCACTAGGGTGAGCCTCGAGGTTCAGTTTCCTGTCCGAGGCTCAACTTCCTGTCCGTTCTCTGCTTCCTGATTGCAGATGCAGTGTGACTGCCCACCTCACACTCTTGTTTGTTTATTTGTTTTTTCAAGTCATTGTTTCTCTGTGTAGCCCTGGCTGTCCTGGAACATACTCTGTAGACCAGGTTGGACTCAGTCTCAGAGATCTGCCTCCCTCTGCCTCCTGAGTTCTGGGATTAAGGGAATGAACCACCATGACTAGCCCACCTCACACTCTTGCCTTTTCTACTGAGACAGACTGTTTCCTAACTTAAGTTATGAGTCAAAAGAAATCATTCCTTCCTTAAGGTGCTTCTTATGGGATATTTGGATACAACCACAAGCAAAACAAATTCATATATATATATATATATATATATATATATATATATATACATATATATATATATATATATATATATATATATATATATATATGATGGAAGGATGAAGGGTGGATGGATGGATATATGGATGGATGTTGGATGAATGGACTTGGCTGGTAAGATATGTCTGTAGGTGATGATGATAGATGATGGATGAATGGATGACTGGGTGAAATGATGATAGATACATAGATACATAGATACATACATAGATACTTACACAGACAGACAGATGAATGGATAAATGAGTAAAACCATGAATAGATGATGCATGATGGATGAATGGGTAGCTAGATGTTTTACTAGATAAATGCTTTTATTCTCTGTCACAAGAGAAGAAACAAGTTGGGGGAAAGGATCCCAGCTAATGTACTTCCATTTTCCCTTATGCCATTGTTTGCCATCTACCATGACTCATTGATAGTAGCAGTAATGTTGTCCATGAATACAATGGATTTGAACCATCATAAGTTTTTTTTTTTTTTAGTCTTTATACTATATTTTCTCATTAAAATAGGCTGAGGTCATCTTGGGCACAGAAAGGAAGAGCAAAGCATGTTGAGAGTGGCCCCTCACCTCACCATACAAGCTACCCAGATCTGGCTCTGATAACCTGGGCCTTCCAGTACATTGCATCACCAGGCCATCTCTAAGCACTCTAATGTGTGGAGTAGTCAGCTCTTGTCCTGTGCCTCTGTCACTGTGTCCTTTAAGAAACAAGACTCTGGATAGACTACCCAGGCATTTCGCACTGAAGGATATAGAGTCATGGATGCCACCCATTTGGAGAACTTCTAATGTTTAATGCTTGGTCCGTATTTATGTGGACAGATAATGGAAATATAAGCATGTGTGAGCCCATGTATGAAGTGCCTTACATAAGTGTGAGGGCACAGTGTATTAAACATGTGTCTACAACATGTTAGTGATATGCATGTGCAACTTGATAATATGCACCTTCTATAGGATGGCAATACACACACACACACACACACACACACACACACACACACACACAGAGAGAGAGAGAGAGAGAGAGAGAGAGAGAGAGAGAGAGAGAGAGAGAGAGAGATCTGCAGATTGAGCTTTGTGAAGAAGCCTAGACCAGAAGATCCTTTGGTATCAGAATCATGTTTTACTATGTACCCAGCCTCTGAGCACTGCTTAGGATGCAGAAGGATGCTTGATAAATTCTAATGAAGTCTGCTATGAGACTGTCTCTGCTAACATATGCATTAGGATGCAAGTCTAAATGCATACTCATAGAGTGGGCTCTCATTTATAAGTTCAAAGAAGTCCACTCAAGAAAATACATGGAAGGATATTTATCTGAAGGTGGAGCTGGGGAGTTGGGAAAAGCTGGATATAAATTAATGTCTACAGTCAACCATTTGGTCTGAAGTTTTTCCCTGACTCTGTATCCATTTCCTACTTAGCAAAATATACATAATGAACATAGATATTTTTATTAGGTACCACATATTTATTAGCATCTTCAATAGTTATCCTTGACCCCCTTCAAAACTTTTCATTTTATACTTCTGTCTTCACAGAGTTGAATCAAGGGAAAGCTTGTTCCATTATTTCAGGTGGTGTGGAAGCAAGACGAGGGCTTTTTTTTTTTTTTTTTTTCTTGAGGATAATTGGAAAATGTTTCATTGAGTTGACGCTTTGATAATGTTGGTAGGTTTGGCTTGAGGGGCTGTTTTGCTTCATAAATCCTTCCTTGTCTCTGGCCGTTTCTCAGTTATCTTAGACCTCAGAGCTCAGCTGTTGGAAACTCAGGAGAGGCAGTCTTCATTAGCTGGAGAGTCATAGATTGTGTGTTGCTGATAATCTTGCTCGGATCAGGGAGCTGCCTTAATGAAGTGAAGTCGCTGTGACAGGTGCAATTTCATGGGTAAGGAGCCACTTTCGTATCAGCGATGAACTCAGCGGGAGTTAGTGAAGATCTCTTATCGGCTTCAAGTTCATATTCCTTGTTTGAAGAAGTTTGTTTGCTGAGAGTCTCATCTTAATGCTGTTATCTTGGCAATCAGATCTGCTTTGATTTGCCTTCATGGATCCTGAAATCACAGCAGAATAGCTAATTGCTCTCTGCCCCCAGATCCCAGTCTGTCCATGGCACTGACTTAGATAAATATGTACAAAGTCTCATGTGTAAAATTCTCTCAGGGATGGGTGTTTCCCAGAGGTTCCCATGGCAAATCTGCAAATGGTGTTCCTTGGCACACAGACTTAACTTTGAATAAGCTCAAATGATACCAGCCGGTGTACTTCTGAGTTCTCTAGTATGGCTGCAGCCTGGAAAGGTATTTACCTCCTCGAGAGAGACAGATATGAGAGAGAGAGAGAGAGAGAGAGAGAGAGAGAGAGAGAGAGAGAGAGAGAGAGAGAGAGAGAGAGATGCTACTTGTTGGCTTACTCTCTGGCTCATGCTCGACTAGCTATCTTGTCTTAGGAGACTGTGTGTCTTTAAAGCCTTGGTGACAACATCTTGTAGACAGGCAGGCATACATCACAAGAAATCAATCTTGCTCATAATAATCCTCTATTTATTCCATGCAACACTGATTTTCCACTTACATGTAGGTAATGTGTTTCATTTTAAAACAAATATATTTTAAGTAACAGAATGAGATGCAAAAAGGGGTAATTGATATTTAATTTGTATTTTAGCTGTAGATAGCTGTGTTTGAATTCATAAAGCTACACTAAAGTGGGGCCTGACAGACACATATCAAACTGTATTTGTTAAGATTAATGTCCTCTTTTTCTGTGATAAACACCATGACCAAAAGCAACTTGGAGAAGAAAGGATTTTTAGGCTTATACTTCTCAGATCATGGTCCACCACTGAGGGAAGCCAGGGAAGGACCTCAATCAGGAACCTGAAACAGAAACCAAACCATGGAGGAGGATGTTTGCTGGTTCATTCTCTGCCTTATGTTCAGCTAGCTTTCTTATACAGCCCAGAATCCACATGCCTAGGGAATGATGCCACCCACAGTGGCACCTACCTTAATCATTAGTTAATATAATACCTCTGAAGCATGCCCACCAGTCAATATGATTAATACAATTTTTCACTTGAGGGTCCCTCTTCCCTGGGTGACTCTAGGTTTGTGTCAAGTTGGCAATAAATGGCTTGAATAAGATAGACATTCATTTCTTAGTCATGTAACAGAAGCAATGAAGAAGGCCAGCCAGGACAGACACTGCAGTTCCTGGTACTGTTGGGTTCCCAGGCACCTACTAGGCTCCCACACCACGTTAACTCATGGCTTATATCCTCAAAGGTTAAGATAGCTGCAGGAGAGCCCAACATTGCATCAGCATGGCAGGTCAAGTAAAAGTGACAGGAAAGGATCTTCTTAGCTGGCACAGCGTTTTTTAAAAAAGTAACTTTCCTGGAAACTTTTGCTAATCTTCATCCTCTCTCCCTGGTCAGAACAGAATGGCATGGCTATGCCAGGTGGGAAAGAAAAGCCAGGAACTAGTATTTTAGACCATGTGCCAGTTCAGAATCAGGGTTCTGCTCCATGAACAAGAGCAATATGGGTGGCATGGTGACCAGCAAACATCTCAGTAATCTACAAAGAGGAAACTCGGTGGGGATTCCAGTGGATATTAGATGAGGAGAGCATGCCTGCCTCCCATTCACCATTCTCGTCAGTTGTCACATTTCCATGGAAACCTACATCAGCACTGAACTCAAAGTTCAGAGAATGCTCCTGACAGTACAGACTGGAGAAGACAAGAGTCAGCCAGTCTCAGCTGTACCTTAAAATTAGAATGGAACAGAATGTTAGTAGAGACAAGAACATAAGACACATTAGGAGCATGTACACATGCAAACGGATGCAGAGGAATTCTGATGTCCAGAAAGAAATAAGGACAGACCCCAACAAATCAGATTTTCCCACATGAAACAGCTCAGAACCTGTCAGTGTTCTCAGACTCAAAGTGAGCACCATGTCATAAAGACACATCAAGCCTGTAGGAAGAAGAAGCTTCAGGAGGTCGGAGGAGGAGGAGTTAAACGATAAAAACATCACTTGCTAGATTCACTTCTACAGGAAGAAAAACCATTGTAGTGGAATAAAGAGCACCAGGAGATAGGAACTTTAAGAATCAGAATGAGAAATATATAAATATAAGAAAGTGAAAATTCTGGCAACTAATCACATTTATAAAAAAGGAAAGAAAAATGATGGCAGTAATATGATGTGGCAGATAGAGAGTGGCAATTAGGATCAACAACTCCTCTATTAAACTGACACCCAGAAGAGGAAACAAGCACCCACAGGAAACGTGTGCATATGTATGTTTGCAGAGTCAGGCACTGTGCTAACCAAAAGCTGGAAATCACTCATTAATCTAAAACCTAAAGATGAGATAAATAGAATGTAGTACATCCAGAAGGTGAACTATTATTCAGTAGAGAAAAAGAGAAGATCGAGATGTGATACAGTTGGGCAGGTCTTGGAAACATTATGCTATATTAGTTGAAGATACTATAAAAGATACTCATTAGTAGACTGTAGGGGAAGCTGTAGCCACGCCTTCTTAGGGGCTGGCTACAGCTTCCCCTACAGTAGACTATTCTACAACTGGGTATTGGAAATGGCCCTGTAGCTCTGTAAATCCAATAAATCAATCTTTGAAAGTGCACTTAAAGATGGTGGCATTTGCGGAGCTCAAAGTCCCAGAAGTGAACCTACTACATTTATAAATGGACATAGTATTAAACTTCCCTCTAAATTCAGATCTTCTACCTACAGATCAGTGACACTCTTGGTCCCCATCAGAGAACTTTATTTGTGCAGAGGAAGGTGGTTCCTGGAGAAAGTTGCTACTGGTCAAAGTGTAGAGAATACGTGTCAGTGGAATGATTACCCACAAGTAGGACCACACTCTTCCTCCCAAAGCTCAGGGACCTTCATGAAAGAGGAAGACGATGACGGTTCAAGAGCCAGAGGTTGGGGAGGTCCAGAGAGAAACTGGCCTTTAGACATGACTAAAGCTACAGTCATGAACTCACAGTAGCTGTGGCTGTACAACAATTGAGCCAGTTAACATTCTAGTGTCAAGTGGGAAGGAGTTCATGAGCCCACCCACCCCTAACTAAGGAGACGGTCAGTTTTCTTTTAAGGGGGTTGGGTCCTTGAAGTTTGACCATTCTCTAGTAGATGACCCCACACCCAGGAGTATATGAGCAACACAAATTGGACTTGATGGGAAAGAAAGAGAGGGCAAGGGACATATGAAATATTCAAGCCAGGAGATAGAGTTTAGTGCCATGTTGTTATGCGGTTCTCCTGAGGAATTCTCTGTTCTCTTCTTCATATTGTCTTGAGACTGAAAAACATCACATGTGTGCACACACACACACATGGAAGCAACCCTGAGGACCACTCAGTGGGCATGCTTGCAAGGTGAATGTGGGCCTGATACCCAGATCCTTTAGGCAAGATCCTTTCTCTTTACTCTGAATTTAAATTCTCCAGAATGAATATTGAAGCACGTTAGTCATGTACAAAGCCTGTGTTGAGGATGGATGGTGCTGTTTCTACATGTTTAAACTCGGAGTCCACCAGGAGCCTTCCCAGCCAAATGTGTTTTTAGTAGATTTTTCTTTAGGGACATAGCAAGTTGTAGTTGTTTCCCATGCTCCTGAATGACACGGTCCCTGTGTGTATTGGCAGAGAAGACATGGGAACAATGAAAGAGTTTTCCAAGGATGAGTATGAGGGTGATGCTCATACATTGCTGGAGAGCTGTGTGAGGGTCTGTTCACTGGAGATGTATGCGTGGGGATGCTGTGGTAGAAGGCTGTGACTTGGAGAAGTCACACAGCCCCACAGTGGTGGCTCTGGATGTCTGTTGTAGATGTAGATGGGAGGCATAGGGGCCTTGTTCACAAGAGCACCTGTTGGAAATAACAGTAAGTTAAAAACTAGAGAGCAACTGAGTTAAGAGGTTTGTCTGTCATCAGTGGTGAGAGGTGGCCCCATCCTGTTTATCAACACCAGGAAATACCTTAAACATATGATTTTGAGGCTGAGAAATCTTGAATAATGATGTTATCTTACTCTGTGTTATATTGCTATGACAAAACACCAGAACCAAAAGCAACCTGGCAAGGAGGAGTTTATTTTAGTTTACAGTTCACAGTCCATTAACCAGGGAAGCCAAGGCAGGAACTCAAGGCAGGAGCTGATGCAGAGGCCATGGGACAATGCTGCTCATTGGCTTGCTCCTCATGGCTTGCTCAATATGCTTTCTTATAGCACTCAGGACCACCAGCCCAGGCTGGGCCACCCCAACCAATCATCAGCCAAGAAAATGCCTCAAAGACTTGTGTACAGGCCAATCTGATGGAGGCATTTTCTCAACTAAGAGTCTGATTCAACTTGATGTAAAACTAGCCAGCACAGTCTTTGCTTCTGTGTGTAGACCAACATATATGTGCCTATTCATGTATGTCAGGTGCATGTGCACATGTGTGTGGGTAGAGGTCAAAGGTTAAACTTAGGGATCATTCCTCATAGGTCCATTGGCTTATTTTTTTTTAATTACATCTATGAGTGTTTCCTCCATGTATTTATGTGTGTATTCAGTGTCTTTAAAGGCCAGAATAGGGCATAGGATCACCTGGAACTGGAGTTACAGACAGTTGTGAGCTACCAGGTGGGTGCTAGGAATCGAACCTGGGTCCTCTGAAAGAACAGCAAGTGCTCTCTGAGCCACCTCTCCATCTCCATCTGCCTTCTTTTTTGAGACACAATCTCTCATGGGAACCTAGTTCACCCAGTAGGCTAGGTTGGCTGGCCAGGGAGACACTTGTCTCTAGCTCCCAGCATGCACCTCAGGTCTTTTACATAGGTTCTAGGGATCAATCTCACGTCCTCATGCTCTAGGGAGAAGCTCTTTCCTGTGTGAGCTGTTTCCCCAGCCCTTACCTCATCACGTATCATCACCTTGTGAACAGAGCTCCAAATGCAGATGTCATTTGAGGGTGACAGATATCATGTCTATGAGAAGCGATGAGATGAGGTCATGCCACTCCTGGAAAGACCCGTGTTTGGTAAATGCACCTCCAGGTGGGGGGATATTTGACCTGCAGTAAAGGACAGGGCCTCAGGTTTGGTTACCACAGCCCTTTATTTTGATGCTACAGATACAAGCATTTCTGCACTGGCCTCTGAGAAACAGACTAGGCAAGGAGCCATCAGGAACTCATGCACATGCTTCCACAGTTAAGGGGAATTATCAGGCCAGCTCTCTATGAAGTTATGCCTCAGGCTGCTGCAGTTACCACTCCCTGACATTTATTCAATCCCATTCTACAGCTCGTGAGGGAATGTATGCCTAGCCTTAATTTACCCATACATTGCCCTTTTATTACATCCATATATTTGGTGTTTAATATCTCCCATTTCCAAGCAGGGAACTATATTTAGAGTTAAATTATTTAATATCACTTTTTGGTGCATAACGGTAGTGAGTTATTTTGTTCAGGCAGAAGCTACCATTTTGGGTTCACAGCATCTCCAGGGAGCCTTAGGCAGAAAATGCCATTTTTTTTCCTGGAGCTATAACATGATAACCTAGAGCATAAATGATAACTTAAGATCAACCATAATTATATGATGTGGCTCATCAGATGTTCTTATGGCCATTTCCACATTGTGGATCATGGCTGACATTGGTTGTTCTGGAGTTAGGATTTCATAGAATACCAGACAACTGGCCCTTGTACTAAGTCAAGATGCCACCCTTCAGTATTTGACTTACTAGAAGCTCCTGCAATCTCTGTTACAGCCATTGTGACACATAGGAAACTATATGCTGTTGTCTCCCTGTGAGGTTTGGAACTTGATGCTTCTATCAAAATGTGTATGTACATCATCCATGTCCTCTGAGAAAAATTATCAATGCCTAGATTTATTCCTATGCTTATATCTTCTCTTTTCTCATTTTTCTTCTATTTTCTCTTTAGATTTTTAGAAATTTGTTGGGTGGGAGTGCATGTATATGAACAGATGTGTGGAGGCCAGAAATCAACCTTGGGCGTCCTCAGTCACTGTCCACCTTGCTTTTACGAGACATCTTTTTGCAGTGGTGTGGAGCTCACCAAGTAAGCTAAGGCCCATTTCTTCCTCCCAGCTCTGGGATTGAAAGTGCACACTACAAGGCTTGTTTTAAGTGTATCCTGGGTCTTAACCCGGGTTCTTGTGTTTGTACACCAAGCACTTGACTAGCTGAGCCATCTCCTCTTTGGGTGTTTGAAACAAGTTCTCACCCTATAGCCCAGGCTGGGTATGAGCTCAAAATCTCCTGCCACAGTCTTCTGAGATCTGGGATTCTGGGTTCTTTCCCCCAGCCACTGTCTATGTCTTTCCCTGTGTCTGTGTTTCTATATAGCTATGGCCCTGTTCTCATATTGGCTTCTTATCTACAGCTATTGTGTGGTGTGTTTGTGTGGTGTGTTTGTGTGTGGTGAGCTCACTGCAAAACTGAAGAGGATATTTTCTTTGTTTGCTGGCAATCATGACTTTCTGCAATCACATTGGTCCTGATGCCTATGGGTTCTGATGTGTGCTGTCCTGACTTATATTGGTCCTAAAATGCATTTGTTGTGGAGAAGACTGTATTCTGCATTCCTTCTGAGAAGCCCAGCTCTCTCTCAGAGAGGGGTTGGTACCTTACCACAGTCACACCCAGCTGCCTTTGAAGCGCTTCAGTGCTCAGTGCATTTTGTTGCTCTACAGCCCACACTGTGAGCATCTCCTCACACACTGTGAGTGAGCATCACTTCACACCCCATGATCTAGGATTCCAGTGAGCTCAACTGGATGGAGCCAATGACACATTTGGGTGTTTTGCTTCAGGAGAGCCTGGGGAACAAGTTAGAAGATAACAGTGCTTCAAAGGGCCATTGAGAAGTAAAACAAAAGAGAAGTTATGTGATCCATTGAGAGAGGCTGGCTCAAAGTCCCACTGTGGCAAGTACTACCATATCCCAGCATTCTGTAAACATCACTCTGGTAGCGTTCTCCCGCCTGGCTTCCTTTACTGCTGGCATAGATGGAGTCTAAGGGATTGTTTGTTTAGGACTCTTTTTTTCCCTGATGGGTGCCAGCTGGTCCTAGGATGCTCTCCGTAACATCTGTACTTGTATGGGGAGAAGTTGGCACTGCAGGCATGAGACTTTACATTCCTGCTCAGATCTTTGCTTTCAGTTCTCTGCGAATAAATCATGTGCTGCGACACTAGCCCTCTTCAAGTCTGCAGTCATGAGTCAATGTGGGGAAACATAGTTGATTGTTCTATTTAACCAAGAGGGAGAGAGAAGGAAGCAGAGAGAGACAGAGAAAAACGGAGATTCTTTCTTCCATTCTTTTCTTTCTTTCAAGACAAGATCTCACTATATAGCCCAGGCTAGCCTGGAGCTCACCATGTAGCACAGGCTGAACTCTTGTTCTTCTGTCTCTGCCTTCCAGATATTGAGGAATACAGTCATGAATTACTGTCCCTGGCATGACTACAGTTTTATATAACATTTCATTGAAGAAATCCCTTCTGTCTATCTGCGCTGAATTGTGTTTACCCCAAGTCTAGGCAACCAGGGGTCTCTTTCTATCTCTATAAATTTTCCTTTTCCTTATCTGTGCTTAAGTGGAGGTAACCAAAGTCCAGCAATGGTGAGTGGATAAACAAACTGTGACCACCTAGAAAAGGAACAAACCAGTAATTCATTAAAAAGGAGTGGTTGGCTTCAAAGTGTGCTAAAAGAAGCCAGATCCTTGAGGAGACACAACTCATGACTATAGTTAAATTCAACTTCTAGATCTTATTTTAAACAAATAGTTACTCATTTCTCATTTCGACAAGTACTGGGTTGCTATTATTGAGGCATAGTCTCATGTAGCCACGTGACTTCAATATATATATATATATATATATATATATATATATATATATATCCAATGATAACCTTGAACTCTCTACCCTCTTGATCACCTGAGTGTGAGGATTAGAGGCATGCACCACCAGGTCAGTTTATGGATGCTAAGGATTGAACCTGGTACCTCCTGCATGCTAAGCAAGCCTGCTACCAACTGAGCTACATCCTGACCTTAATTTAAATGCTCTGAGAGCAAAGGTGGAAGACAGCCCGCTCTAGCCTGCCACCTTGACCAAAGTAGCACTGGGAGATTTCTCATTCCTCTGTTTTAATGAGGTTTGTTTCTTTAAATTAAACTTTGGTCACAATAAATGCTGGTGGCTGCTGGGCACTTAATCTTTGTCTCAAAGGTAGGACCAATTGTCCTACCCTGGTAATCAGATGCCAGATGACCTCAGTCTCCATTGCAAGGTGAAGGACTTCCTTTCCAGTAGTCTGCATTCTAAAACGCTTCAGAACAAACTGGGTTTCTCATCTGTGCACAGAATACCAATATGAAATACAATCATATCAGGTTCAATTTCGAAATGTGCAGAGGAAATCAATGGGGACTTTCTCTGTGTGAGAAGCCACCTTGTGAGGTCAGTTGGCATCAGGCATAGTCCCTGGGATTGCTTTGTCCACAGTCACTTAGTATTGTGAGGGGACAGCTCCTGAATGGGAACCCACTGAATGTGGGTCAGCTGAAGCCTCACAGTGACACACACAGTGCTGGATAAAGGAACGTTTGGTTTGTGGGTCGTTCTTATAACAAGGAGCAGAGCCAGGTAGAAGTCTAAGGATGGAGCTTGATTAATAGAGTGCTTGCCTAGCATACATGAACCCCTGAGTCTGGTCCCTAGCACCACAGCAATCTTCCATGGTAGAGCATGTCTGTCATACCAGCCCTTGGGAGGCAGAAGCATGATACCAAGAGATAAAGGCTATTGTCAGCTACTTAGAGATATTGAGATCAGCCTGGGCTACAAAGGACCTTGACTTGATGGTGGTGGTAGCGGTGATGGTGATGGTGGTGGTAGAAGTGAAAACCCATGTGGAGCCAAGAGGCAGTGAGCCATGGTGGCACTCATCTGAAGGGGGGATGGTTTGGTGTTTAGTGTAGAAATGGTTTTCAGCATAGCTAGCTAAGCAGTTCTATGTGCAGGTCATTATTTACCTGACTTCCTAAGGAGATGGTTTATGTGTCAAGAGTGGTTGTAATGGGTCCAAGTATCCCCATGCTCTTACAGCAACTCCATGCTTTCACAGTGCAGTATCTTAGCCTATGAGGTCATTTAGTCCTCTAATTTTTTCCATTTGAATGTACGTCTAAAGAGTTTATTTTGTCACAAATCAGAAGAACCAGGGTTCCCTGAACTCGAAGTTGAATATATATATATCAAACAATAAAAATATCAGTATGATTGAATCCTAAGAAGAGGCTGCAACTGTAGTGACTGTTCTGAGGGCTGTGCTGTTGGGAGGGGGCAGATAGACACTAAACCTCTCAGGTTAGCAATGGCTTGGATCTGAAATCCCACCACCACCACAAGTTTACATATCGGCACTTGGTTGCAGCTTGGGGCACTATTTTGAAAGGTTCCAGAAAGCAAAGCTTAAATGGAGGATGTAGGTCACTGGTGAGTGCCTGGAGGTATAGTACCTCAGGCTTTTCTCTCTCTGCTTCCTGTCCATTATAACTGAGCACTTCATCCTGCATACTCTCACTGCCCAAGGTTCTTCCCAATTATATAAGACCAAACAGCCATGAACAGAACCCCCTGACACTGTGTCCCAGCAGCAGAGGTAACTGGCACTCAAGAGAGCAGGTGTTTGTGTGTTCAGGCCTGAGTCTCATTCTATCCCAGGGAGTTGGAGGTCAGAAAATATGGTGGTTGGGATGAAGTGTTTTGCTATGCTCCATTGGTTGTGTGGGAAACTAAAGTTGGAGTCACCTGAAAATGATATCATGGGAGTTCTCATGAGGTGCCATCCTGAGATGGGACAGGTTGGGTCCCAGAGACAGAAGCGAGAAGCCGCAGTGTTCGATACAAGGCATTTCTGAGGAGAATAGCCCAGGATGTGTTGCAGGAATGCAGGCAGGAGCCGCTGCCCTGGATATCCACAGGGAGGGTTTACAGAATGTGGCTCAGGGCCAAGGTAAGTTTTTGCAGTTTTAACATGTTTGATCTGTCAGCATTTTGGACAACAACCTAAACAGCTTCATCACTGTGTGGAAAGTTCCCTGTTGCCTTCCCTACCCTGGCTTGGGTCCAAGCTTTCAGAGAAAACATACAGCCAACCCAGTCAGTCGCAGAATGGGCAAGCCATCATTCCCTCAGCCAAGATGAGGGATGAAAACAGGGAGCCATGGGTCTCCTTAGTGAATCTCTGTTCTGTTGGACCCCTCAAAAGCTCATCAGGTACCATCTGAGTCTAGCAGTAACTTTGGTACATGGTTTATGCTAACAAAACAATAACGAAGGAAAATGAATATATGTATATACATATACATTCTATAAATGCATAACCCCATGTAAACATACACAAGCACACATGAGTGTGTACATGTGTTGCCTGTGTTTGGAGACCAACTTAGGATTTCTTCCTCATGACATCACCTGCCTTGTTTATTTAGATAGGATCTCTGATGGATCAGAAACTTGCTTAATTTGCTGGGCTTGTTGGCTGTTGAGTGAGCACTGGGGATCCAGCTGTCTCTGCTGGGTTTACAAGTATGCACCACTGTGCCCATCTTTTTATTATTTATTCATAATACATACTGTATTTCTAGAATTTCTCAGAGTGTGCAAAGTGTTTTTAACCCAGGAAACATGCATCCTCTCATTATGGCTTCTAAAGACCTGCCATTGCGTCTGGTTTGAGTGTGATGAACAATTGGCAGTTCTGTGGTACTTGTGACTAGTTTCTCTGAATGATATTATTAATTTCCTCAAAATAAAATTTATAGACTGAGAAATGAGATTATAGTGACACTTGTGTGTCCCTTAATAACAACATGAAAACTTAAGTCTCGTAGGCTGTCTGATAACCAACAGCCATGCCACTGAGCATGTGTTGGGTACCAGATTCTTTTTGGATGCTGAGCAGTGGTATGGCATAAGAGCTGGTAAGAAGAGACTGTACCAGTGACTCTTCCATAGGAGGTGGTACTAAATTTCAGTTTGAGGCTAGGAAACTGAAGGATACACGCCCCTCCTCCAGTCCAGATTTGTAGCCCCTGAACTCTGAGTTCATAAATGTTAAGACTGATAACCCTTGCATTGAAGTGGCTCAGGGCTCTTAAAATGGGATGTGACTTATTCAAAGGGAAAGACTATCCTAAAGCTAAGAAGTTCCAATCAATGTACTTTGCAGCTGGGAGAGGTAGCCTGTGCTAAGCTCATTTCTGAACGACTGTAAATTATGTAGCATATATGTGTACACACACAACATTGTAAAATAAGTGAAAGTGAGATGTAACACAATGTTAATGACAGAGACACTAGAGTAATATTTATTTTCTCCTCAATCCAAGCTTTGAGGCCTCTTGAGAACCTGCAGTGTACCAGGCTCTGTATTGTGCATGAAAAAAATTTAACTCAAAAACTGAAGGCCTGAGCATGTTCCTGACTGTAGAACCTTGTTTACTGTCACATGACACATTCTGTCATAAACACGGGGCAGCTTTATCAAGTGTAAAAAAAAAAAAACACATGCAGAGGTTTTAATTCTCTGATTGTTACTACAAACTTACCGTGGAAAGATGCGAGCCTTTCTTTTCAAGTGTGAAATTGGGCTTGACGGTCAATGGGAAGGGAGCCATCCAGATATTGAGGCCGAAATCATTTGCTTTCTAGAGCTGAAGTGCTTTCTTGGAGAGGCCTTGCAGTCTGATGATCTTGCAGGGACAGACATTAAACAGTTGGGAACACAGGACCAACTTCTGAGTAAATAATGGGAGGTGTCCGCCAGGCTGAGGGTGGGTGTTGTGGCTAGGGATCCCAATCTGGAGGGTAAATTAGTATGACTCTAGCCTACTATTCAGTCATGGAGCAGATGTGTTAAAATCATGCAAACATGAAATACAAAAATCACTACGTTCTAAGGCTTAGAACTTGCTTAGAAGTTGGGTTTTCTTTAAAGGAATCTCTGTCATCAGAAAGAACAAAGTATGGGTTCTTCTGCCCCTTAGTCAACTGTGGGGGCTGTGTCACAGATGCCTGCAAACTAATTTCAGAGTGACCTTGTGATGGGGTTATGAGCCTAAGAAATTGCAGCGGAGGCCTCAGGCAGGATTTATGAGATGACTCGAATTGGATTTTGCATGAGGAAGGGAAATGTCATTTAGCATTTATTGTCAAATGCTATTTTAACACCAGGCAATGAAATGGCCAGACACTGTTGACACTTCTGTTCCCCTGCCCACTTCTTCCAGAAGGCCTGTTGCTATTCAAGGGTAAGAAAAAGCTACATGAGTTCACACCTGCTGACTTGGACTTCTTCCTGGCCCTCCCTTCTTCCATCTTCAAATGTTACCTTTTCCTGAGTGCGTAAATGAAGACACCCCCCCATTTGCTAATGTAAATGCTATTATGTCCTGGTATCCAGAGGATTACTAGCTCACATAAACATCTCATATCTGTAAACAGGCTCTTCTAAGTCTTTCTCTTATTCCTCTATTTTAATTAATTATACTTACCAATGTGTTCATTCAAGCATGTGCATAAGTACACGGGCACTTGTGTGCAGCCTGGAGGCCAAAGATGGACGTTGTATGTCTTGCTTGGTAGCTTGACACTTTATTTTTTTTTTTTTTGAGGTAGGACCTCTCACTGAACCAGACACTCACCTATTCAGTTAGCCTTTTGTGCCAGCAAGCCCAGAGGATCCTCCTGGCTCCCAGCTCACCAGTGCTGGGATTACAGAAGCACACTGCTATACCCAGCTTTCTATGTGGGTTTTGGAGGTCGAACTCAGATCTTCATGCTTGTGTGGCGAGCATTTTACCAACTGAGCCTTATTCTTCTGGATTTAACCCATTGGATTCTCCTAATTTTAACATTGGATAAAAACACAGTTCAAATTGAGGAAGCTGAAATTGCTCCTATGGAAAGATGGGTAATATCCCCTATCCCACTTTCATCTTGATCTCTGCCCTTGACCTTACAACCTGAGTGTATTCTTTACATTGTAAAAGGGCTTTGCAGAAATGAGCAAGTTCTGACCTTTGTGGTGAATGAAGAGTGGGTGGGTGAATGAATGAATGAATGAATGAATGAATGAATGAATGAGCACGCTTAGGAAGGGAGATGATCCTGGGTGCCACCTTAATTCCAGAATGTGAGGCAGCTGCTTGCGGTGCAAGAAACAGAGTAGAGGGTGTGCCCTTAAAGTCTCCAGAGCATCTGTGGCATGTGGATTTCATCCTTTTGTACCCCAGAACTTGGGAGAAGCCAGATGTGAGGTTCTAGGTCACTGTATTTGTGGCAGTGTGTTTTAGCAGCCAGAGGAAGGTAGCTGCCGACCTGGGAGACATGGGTTTAATGCCCTAGGAAGACAGTCCGGAGCCCCAGCTTTGGCTGAATTTAGCACCCATTTGAGTGAAGTGATCACCAAAACTACAGCAGGGGAATTCAGTGGATCCACACAACCAAGGTCTATACTCCCCATCCCTAGGCATTCTGGGATGTCACAATCAGCACTGTGATTGGGGGCCACACTCCTGTTTGTGGGACTCTAGGTTCAAACAAATCATAGTCATCAAAATCAAGTTTCATAAAAGCAAAATTTCTCATAATCCCAAATATCAGCCATCCTTTCAAGTGGAGGGATCTGTCAGATATGTCCCACTCAGCTAATGACAGGAGGTGACTAATCAACACGGTCCCTTGGTTTGCTACTGAAGATGCAGAGATGAATAAAACGGGTCCTGCGTGTCCATGCAGCTCACACACGGAGATGAACCGTTTCATGGCTCTGAGATGGGTGTGATGAGAGAGGTGAGTGCTTGCTATTGATTTTCTGAGACATTTCAACGTTCTACATAGAACAACAATCTCAGCTTTCAGTGTCAAAAAAAGAGAGAGACCACAGTTTGACAGCAAAGGCATACACTAGGAACACGATGTTCTCCGTGGAAAGGCTTGCTTTGTATTTCTGTATCATTCACAATCCTATCTATTAAAATGACAGAAAGCCTCCAACTTGTTCATTCAAGGGGAAAGAGGAGATGGAATAAAGAGGTTTGATTGAGATGCGGCTGTGTTCAAGTTGTTGGTTCATGAAAGAAAACTAGCCCCTCGTGAGTGATTGGCAGTGGCTTAAATGTCTTCATGGATTCCTTGAACACCTGCCATTGACAGGTAGAGTCTAATAAAATTCCAGGAGGTGTGACTGGATTGGTTACTTGCCTAAAGTAAATGGGACGGGGCAGGAGATGTGTAGCCACTGGGAATAACTCCTGTGGTGCATGTCCACTCTTGCCCTGATCTCTCTTGAGACTAACTCTGAAGTTGGCGGCCGCTATGACACATGGACATTTGGGGGACACACTGAGACCTCCTGTAGTGATAAGCCTTAGTAGACTAGTAACAAGACCTTCCTACAGCCTATACCAAGTGACTGATGCCTGCAGACCCGACCAATTAGAAGGGAGACTCTGAGCTCAAGTTACCAACCTCAGCTGCTCCTAAGTGTCCCGACTACAGAGCCACAGGGACAGCCAACAAACTGGTTTTCCTCTGCCAGATAAGGTTGAAAACAGCTCCAATGTAGGCTACATTTGCTGTCCATCTGTCTTGCCTCCTTCCTCTGCTGACTATGTACTCGGAAATGCCCAGCTCCCCTCTGATGAATGGACAACAACAGTCCTGGAATCAGCCCAATCCCTTTTTAAGGGCAATTGAAAATACCCAACCGAGATTGATCCCTAGTACTGCATACAGCCAACTGTGGTGGTGCCTGCCAGAATTCCAGAATTTAGGTGATAGAATCAAGAGGGCTAGGAGCTTGAGGTCAGCCTTGGCAACATAGAGAGCTCCAGGACAGCTTGAGCTATGCAAGACCCTGTCTCAAAGCAAAACAAAAACAAAAGGGTAAAAAAGAAACAACACCCAGATGCTAGAAGCCCAGCTGGTAATTCTACCCTGCTCATCCAACAGTTTCGACATTAACTAGGACACTTTCTTCTAAGTCTTATTTCTCTCATTTGAAAAATTAAGATATGAAATATCTTCTCTCTCTTTAGAAAGTTTTCCCCCCTACAGATAAAATGGAGTGATTGATGTGTGAATGGTGCATCAACCATACAATATTATTGTTTTCAGTCTTTAAACCGAGAGGAAATACGTGCAAATCATCACTCTGACAGAGGGCTGATGCTCAGAACTGAAGACAAATGACCCGGTTTAGAGAAGAATGGGCCTCATGTTTGAACAGAGATTTCCCAAAAGAAGATACGCAGATGGTAAATGACATGACAGACACTTGGCACAGCGAGCTGTCAGAGAAACATAAATTTCAATAGAAGATGCCAGGCTACAACCCAGAGCAGGGCTGAGTGTAAAACCAACATAATCCAGGAATGTTGGCATGCACCTGTAACCCTACAACCCAAGAGACTGAGGCAGATGATTGCATTCAGTCCAAGGCCAGCCTGGGTTGCATAGTGAGGACTGGTCAGCCAGAGCTACTTAGTAAGACTTAAAGCTAACAAGCAAACAAAAACAAACACATAAACAGGGTCTCAAGATTAACACGAGATCACAGTTGTCCCTTCCTTCCTTCCTCTTATGTGTATTAGTGTTTGCTTGCATGTATGAATGTGTATCACGTGTATCACATGCCTGCAGTCCCACAGAGGCCAGAAGAGAGCCTCAGATCCCCTGGAGCCAGAGTGACAGACGGTTGTCAGTCACCATGTGGGCGCTGAGAATCAAACCTGGATCCTCTGGAAGAGCAGCCAGTGCTCTGAACTGCTGAGCTACCTCTCCAGCCCAAGTTACAACAGTTTTAACTATACCTTCCCACATGTCCACACTAAATGAGAAAGACTTAAACATACAAAGGAGTGAAGTGTTAACGTGTGGAATCACAAAGCCATAAAAGAGAAGGCACTGGTGGGACATGGCTCAGATGGCAAAGTTGCCAAAGTAGAGCACTGCAGGCCCCAGTGAGAGACTCTATCAAAAAACAGTGTGGGCCACTCCTGAGGAATGACACCTGCTTACACATGCACCTGCACACATAAGTACATGCATGCAAGCAACCCCTCCCCCTCCACACAAATAATCAGACAATGAAAGAAAAATGCTGGGCCAAGGAAGCTTAGCACAAAGGAGTTTGTACTGCAATATTGTTTTTAGATGAAATTCCTTCCATGATAAATGTAACCTATAGTCAGGAAAGCATGTGCAGAGCTAACCCATGCAGCTGAGGGCTGGGATCTAAGTATGCAGATGCCTAAGGGTCACAGTGTCAGGGTGTGGGTACATAGTCTATATTTTGATCATGGTTGTTTTTACACAACTGTAGACATTTATGAAAAGGCACCCAACCATGTGACTGGGTGAATTCAATAAATTTTGACTTATCTTTAATTTTATGCAATGTGTGTGCCTGCTTGTGTGCCATGTGCTTGCAGTATATGTAGAGGCCAGAAGAGGGCATTGTATCCCATCAAGCTGGAGTTATTGAAGACTGTAATGTGGATGCTGGGGACTAAACCCAGTCTTCATTCAGAGCAGCCGGTGTTCTTAACTACTAATCCATTTCACTTGCCCCTAGAATAGATGTTTAACTACAGCCTCATTGACCTTCCAAGGACTTAGAATGACACTTTGGAGGAGGTGAAAGAGGCTGAGTTCTTCTAAAAGTGCCTCAGAACTTTCCAGCTGGCATGGCACTATGCCTTTATAGACAGCAAGTTCAGACATTCTGAATCATCAATTGGCTTGATTGCTCAAAGTGCTGGTTCATAAATAATGAGTGTAATCAGGGCTTGTGGGATGGCAAGCTGCAGTCCTGATGTGGACTGTGGATAGGATTTATTTTCCCCACACTGTGTTTGAAATTGGGACATTGCACATCCCAATGTTGATGTATGGGGTCTCACATAAAATGATGAGGTCTGCAGCCCTGGCTCTGCCAGGCTGGAACAATGGATCATGGAATGCCATGGATATCCTTTGCATGGGAGAACTATAGTCTTCATCTTCCATCTAGCATCTGTCACTCATTTTCTTTTGAAGACAGGATCTCATGTGGCCCATGCTGACCTCAACTTCTTATGTAGTCAAGGATGAACTTGAATTTCTGGCCTTCCTGCCTCTACATTCTGAATGTTGGGATTACAGGTGTGTGCCACGGTGCTGGAGATCAAATACATTGCTTCATGCATGCCTAGAAAGTACTAAGCCACACATGCAACCTGTAGCATTCATCTTCAATACCTGCTCACTGTTCATTGTTTATGAGACCCTTTGTTCTTGGAGTGAGTATATTTGGGGAAAAGTATTTACAGGGGTTTTGATCTAGGTAGCTCCTCTTTTAAAAATTTCTTTTAGATTCATTTACTTTACTGTTAGTGTTTGTGGTGGTGTGGATGAGAATAGCCCTACAGCTCATATATTTGAATACTTGATCCCCGGTTGATGGAACTTTTGGGGAAGGATTAGGGGGTGTGAACCTGGTTGGAGGAGATGTGTCACTGGAGGTAGACTTTGAGCTTTCAGTTAGTTCTCTTTCTCTGCCTCCAACTTGAGCATCAGGATATACACTTTGGGTTACTGATACAGTGTTGTGCCTGCCTGCCGCCATGCTCTCTCCCCATGATGATGATCAATGTCCATCGGAACCGTGAGCCCCCAGATTAACTGCTTTCATTTATAAGTTGCCTGGTTCATGGTATCTTTGTCATGGAAATAGAAAAGTAACTGAGACAATATTTTACTTGTGTGTGTGTGTATTTCATCAGGTGCATGCCTGACCCCCATGGAGGTCAGAAGAGGGTGTCAGATTTCCTTAAACTGGTGTTATGGGTGCTTGTGAGCCACCATGTGAGTGCAGGTAACCAAACTGAGTCCTCTTCAAGAGCAGCAAGTGCTCTTAACCACTGAGCCATCTCTCCAGCTCCATATGCAACATCATCTTAGTATTTTACAATGGTTCTGACACAGATACCTTGATTTCCTTTTCACTGGGAAGGGGATGTGAAGTAAAGGACTGAGGCCACCTCCCCAGTGGTGCTCAGCTAGAATCCAGGCAGTTTCTCATGCAATTCTTACTAATAGTGAAGAGAAGGAGGAAGAGGGAGGGGATGGGAACTGAGGGAAGAAGGGACAAGAGAGGAGGAAGGCCAAGAGGAGAGGATAAAGGGAGAGAGGAGCAATTATTCTGAAGAAGCCAGGTTGATTGTCATTGTCTGGCTCCTTTGTTCTCCTGAACCTTGGATTTGCCATGCTTCAGCTGACTGGGTCACTGCCTATTGCTGTTGCTATTGAACCATATACTCTGTCCTCAAATATTATGTTTCTTTTTTAAATCAAATATTCTTTCCATGATATTTAGGGAGGGGGAGAATCCTTAATGCATTGTTAATGCATTGGCTTCATTTTGTATGTATGTACATGTGTGTACCCCATGTGTTACTCTGCAGAGGCCAGAGGTTGATGTTGGATGTCTTCCTCTTTAGCTTTTTACCTTAGCTTTTGAGGCAAGCTCTCATTGAACCTGTGGCTCACCAATTAGGCTACATTGGCTGGCCAGGGAAGCACCAGGATCTGCCTGTCTCTGCCAGTTAGCACTTGAGTTGTAGGTTTGTGCCACCATGCCTGGCAGTTTACAAATGAATGCTGGGGAGTTGAACCTAGGTCCAGATGCTTGTGTAGCTGGCAGGTTATCCACTGAGCCACCCAACCATCCCTGTGTATATTATTTTATTACCAAGTTACACGATAAAAATTAAAGTCTTGGGACTGGAGAGATGGCTCAGCAGTTAAAAGCACTGGCTGTTCTTGCAGAAGACTTCGAGACTTCATTTCGGTTCTCAGCATCTACATGGCTACTCACAACCGTAAATCCATGTCCAGGGTATCTGATGCCTTCTTCTGGCCTACATGGACACTGCATGTAGGTTTCAAAAGCCACACCAGGCCCACTGTCTCTTTTTCTGCCTGTGGCCTAAAAATCAAAATATAAGCTTCTTGGCTACTGCCTTAGCACCGTGCCTATTTCCTGCAATGATAGTCATCAACTAACTAAAACCTCCTCTGTATTTGCATATGCAAATAAAGTATGCTTCTTCCGTGGGGCCCTTCTCTTCTTGGTTTCCCTCTCACAATACATTAATTATTTTAATTAGTGCAAATGTCCCTGTACCTAGAAATCTCCCCCTTCAACTCTTAAGCAAAGAGAAAACCTTGTTTTCTTCCTTTCACTGTCCCAGCTCTTGTTTCATTAGTCTGTTGGTTTGTTTTATTTTGTTCCTTACTCTCTAGGTTCCTGGGCTCTTGAGAGTTTTTCTTTTTACATTTGACACATAGATAACAAAGGCAGTCGGGAAGCAGTAACCATATAAGATCCTGTTAATATAGCTTTCATTGATGGAGAGGGTGTGTGTGTGTGTCCAGGGAATGCAAGCAGACCCTTTGAAGTTATGACATGAATGTCCCAGGGAACCAGGCCTTGTTGCTTTGGATGACGGCTGTCTACTCCCCCTGTCTTTCATTCACCATAGATTTACTGGGCAGCTGTGATGTGGGGCTCAGTACTACAGGAACCAGGGGGTTGAGCAAGAAATTACGAGGTCTCTGCCCTTGGCCAGGCCAATTGACCTTACAAGGCTTTGTAATTACCAGGAATTGAGCAAGGTCCCTGCCCTCTAGAATGGTATATTCCTTCAGAAAAAGACAGACTGGCTGATAAATGAGAACCTTGTGAACCGCTGTTCCCCATATTCAGATCCTTTGCTGAAGCTGGCACTCACCCTACCTGCTGGGTCAGGAGAAGGGCAAGGAGGACCCCAAGCTAGTTAACCCTCCTGGCCACACAGACCAATGTATGGACCAATGGATGATGCTTGGAGGTCTGATGAGTGTCCATGCCAGAACTTGTGCCCAAAGATGCTGTGTTTCTTTCTGCATATGTGAACTTGGGTAGGCTGTGGGAGTGTACTGCACACAGGACAGACAGAGTGCAGTAGGTGCAGTGGCGTAGCAATGTGTACATCGGATCCAGCTAAATCTGGAGTCTAGATTTTGCCCTTGGTGAGCTAATAGTATCTATTTGTTTGAAACAGCTGAGTCTGGGATTCTTCTGTTTGCATACCTGCTGTAATCTCCAGGAAACAGTTTTGACTCTGAAGTAGGCAAATAGCATAAAAATTTCAATTTTATTTCAGAATCTGTATTGCAGACTTGGTGTAGCCAATAGAGGCTCTGGTTTAATTCATGGAAACTGTAAGTGAAGAGAATTTGGGATGCCTATGTTCTGAGAGCTGACTGTTCCTTGTGATTCCGGGCATGAGTTCCTGTGAAGGCCTCCCTCTGGATTCTCTTCACTTGACCCAAGTCTTCAAGTGGGATTATATTTCTCCATTCTATTTTCATTTTACTTCCCTCCTTTTTTGCCATGTGTGATTTATGTGTGTGTACATGTGTGTATATGTACCTATGGAGGCTGGAGGTCGACACTGGATATCTTTCTTAATCGCTCACCACTTTTTTTCTCATTTTAAATCTCTATTTTTATTTTCTATGCCAATATTTATCTTCATGTATGTATGTGGACTACATGCATGCCTGGTGCCTGAAAGGCCAAAAAAATATTGAACCCCTTGGATAGTTGTGAGTTCCCATGTGGGTGCTGGGAACTGAACTAAGGTCCTTTGCAAGATTAGCCTCTGAACCACTGAGTCATCTTTCCAGCCTTTCCACTTAGTTTTTTTTTTTTTTTAATAGGATCTTTCAGTGACCCTGGGGCTTGCTAACTGAGCTAGCTAGGCTGGCTAACCAGCAGGACCCAGAGATCATCTCCCCTGACTCCTTTGTACTGGGATTCCAGGCTTGAACCATTGCATTATGGGTGCTGGGGAACTTTAGGTCCCCTTGATTGTTCAGCAAGTACTCAGCTGACTGAGCCTTGTCCCCAGCTCCATCCCCTAAATTAATGTCCTTGATGGCCCATGTGTATGTGATATGCATGTACAAAATCACAAATACCAAAAGGAGAGAGGTGTGCTTGCAAACTCTAAAATGAGGCAAAGGTTATAGTTGGAAAGAATGATGAATCTGTGACCTATGGGGGATTTTATTTTGAGCACGATCATTGTAAGTTAGGTTTGTGACAGCCAAAGTGGGGTTGATGCCATGTGTCCACATGGGTATCAGTCTATCCTTGCTGTTTTTACAACCAATCTCTTCTCACTAGTAATTACATTCTGCTTATGAGGTCCATTTCCCCAGACTGCACAGACTGATGAGACCTTCCTGTGTCAGACACATTTTTTTCGTTGTCCTTCAGGTTCAGCCATGTTTCCATCAAATGCTGAATTCGGTTCTTTTCATGGCTGAATAGTATTTCGCAGCATAGACATGCCACATTGTCTTTATTCATTGAGTTGTCCACAGTGACTTCGCATCTTGGGTCTAAGTTTTGATGCTCTGCAGCACAAAAGGGGAGACTCTAGTTGACTTTGGCTTAGTGTATTTTACGGTGCTTAAAATGTGAGTGTGAATCATCTCAGCAGAGAGGAGCAATTGACATTTGAGGTGGCTATGCCAGCCACCACAATAACGTCATACACGGTGTCTAAATCTTACTCTATTTCATTAAGGAGCACAATCATCATAAATCAATGAAAATAATAAAAGACTTAGAATATAGGACCTGCCTCTAGGTTTTACCATGCTTTCCATGTATTCTGTGACAATTTTTGAGAAATCTGAAAGGCTTTAGATGAGAAATGAGTTTGACTTTCTGACACAATCAGATTTTTTTTTCTCCCGAATAAGAGAAATTGCTGGGTGTCTCCCTAAGCTACTTTTCTTAACAGCCTTGGAGACCTTGCAGTGTGAGATTGTATTTCAGGGTTGCCCTGCTAGGTCCCAGCTCTCCTCTCCTGCCTCTTCCTTCTAATCAGGGTCCATACATCTTCAGTCCCTCAGTCTCTGTGAAAGGCTTCTCACTTGGTTTGTCATTTTAAGTACGCATTCCCCTCTAATCCTGGCAGCTTTATTGCATTTTCACCTTCTGAGATAGCCTGGGAATTTAATTTGGGCTCGATACTGCAGTTTCTAGGCCCCACTCTTCATGGATGGTATTTTGCTTTAAGGTAGACAAAAGGCGCTCAAACAGTGTCCCTGCTTACAGAGGAAAGATGCAGGCCCCGCTGCCCCAGACATGGCAATGTCACTCACCCATATCTGTTATCTGTCTAGTTTTCTCATCTCCGGCATCTATCCTAAAAACAAGTTTATTGCAACTCTGGGTGGTATTTAGCAAATGCACACAAAAGGGTGGAGTCTTCGAACAGAAAATGAAATATGAAACAGCACAAATGCACTTAATTAAGTGTGCATGCCATTTCTACCAGTCACAATTAGCAAATTTAAAGTTTTCTCTTTTTTTCTTTCTTTTTCAAGAAGGAAGAATGTACATTCTTAATGACCTGTAACAGACATCCCCTCTGCTTTGTAAAAAGAGGGGCAGTTAGGTGGTGGTGGGGGCATTGTATTGCTGTGGAGCCCAGGCATATCTGACAGGTGTTTTGTTGGTCTAGACTAAATACAGACAGATCTTGTGTTCAGGGAAGACCCCTACCCTGCTCCCCTTGTGTTTGCAGCTGAATGTGGGATGGTATTTGCAAATGCAGGCTGTCAAGGCCACTCCTGAAACCCAACCAGAGACAGAGATGTTGATTGGATGCAAGGGGAACCTCTGAGCCACACTGAGGGTAGAGGGTCAATGTGATTCTGTGAATTGCTCCCTAGCTAGATAGTTATTGCCAAGGCATCCCAAAGGAGGGGCATCAGACCACACTGCCACAGCTCTGACTGGATTCTTCTTTTGGTTCTTTATTTTCAACTCAAACCCCTGCCTTATATTTGCCCTCATGTTTTGCTGAAGTGGAACCCTCCAACCACGTATCCAGTATCACAGGACACTTAGTTGTTACTTAGTTTCATTTCCTATTCCTTGTGAGGTCACCAGCATGGGGCAGCAGCCTGATAAATACCTAGCACTGGGAGGGAAACCTGACCTGGAACTCTTCCCCTCCTTGTGTGTGCTCAGTCCAGGTGTTCTCTGAGCTACAAATGTTGTGCCCAAAATCACCAAGAGGCAATTTCGATGCAAAAGCAGAGTCTTTTATTGCAGTTGTTTAACGAGCTAACCCCATTAGCTCAGGCCTTTCATCCATCCACCACGGGGCATGGCTGGGGAAAGACCCAAGAAACCACAAGACAGGGATCTTATAGGGCAGGATAAGGGAAGTGTCTAGGGGTACGCACAGTCTCAGGATTGGTGTGATTCCAAGCTTGGACGACCTTCCCTGTGTTGATTGATTAGTCAACTGGTTGTTATGGCCCATAGGCCCTCCCAGTGTGGTTGTTATGCTCTGTGAGTCACTGCTGTGCACTTGTCCATAAAGCACACCCAGAGCCCTAAAGCACCTCTCTGCTAGCTAACTTCTGATTGGTTCCTTGCCACAAGGAGGGCATCTGACCTCCAAGTGACCAGGACAGGCAAGCACATGCTAGCCTTCCATGGCTGCCAAACTAGGGGGTTGGGGGGTGGGGTGGGGAGCTGCTCCCTTCCCAATGAGCAGAAAACTGTGTTTTCCCTCATCAGTCTTACTGCTGACCCAAATCAACAGGTTGATATGGAAAGACAGATAACCACATGTCTATACATTCTCATTTCATATGCTCATTACTACCCATGCTCTGTTCTGCCCCCAGCCCCTCTTTCTAAATGATGTTTACAAGGTGGGTAGTGAACACACCCCTCTGTGATTTTATTATGTTATCTACATATTGAAAGGCCCTGTCTGAGACCCCTGCTTTGGCAGCCAAGACAGGCTGCAGAAAAGACCCAGCAAAAAGTAGGCCCCTGACTCAGCAACATGTGCTGAGCCCCTGACCTTGCCCTAGTCACTAGAAAGCCAGATACCCTCCATGTGGCAAGGAACCACTCAGAAGTTACCTGACCGGCTCTGGATGTGCTTTACTGATAATAGTGGAATGCAGGGCATAGCGACTGCCCTGGGAGGGCCACTAGGTACAGCAATTTCTGCAGCTGCAGCTGAACGATCAACTCAGGACAGGTTCCCCCAGCCTGGAGTTGCACCAATCCTGAGACTGTTGTTGTGAAACTAGTGGACCTCCAGACATCCCCCTTGCTCTACCCCAATATATGCCCTGCCCCACTGCTGCTTGAGGTCCCTCCTACTCTACCCACTGTGTTGGACTGATGGAGGACCTGAGTTAACCCATAAATTAAAAAAAAAAAACTCTTTGCTTTTGCATTGGATCTGTTCTCTTGGCGGTTTTGGGGGGTTCAGAGTCTGGGCACAACACACAAATGATGGTGAAGGAAGTGCAATTTGAAGTATGGGGCTAGTGAGATGACATAGTAAGTAAAGGCACTTGCTGCCAAGTCCGGTGACCTGAGACTGATACCTGGGTCCCACATGGTGGAAAGAGAATACACTCCCACTAATTGCCCTCTGACCTCCACATATTCACAACACAGGATGCCTGCATATTTCTGAATGGATGAAGAGTTCACAGCAAGCTTACACTTTACAGTATCCACCAGGCAATTTATCCTAAGGTCCAGGAACAGAAGGGGTTGATAGGAGGAGGCAATTGACTGGGGGAGCAGAGGTGAAGAAAATAAGAGCCCTAGGCATTTGGGGCTGATGGTTTTAGTTCTTCCTGTCATCTCCTAACACTCCCTCCTTAGATTCCTTAGGTTAGGCCTGAATTCCCATGTTGGCCTTTATTTTTCTTGAGCAACTTTGAACAGAATTCTTTTATTTGTCTCCCATGATTTTTGGCTGGCTAAAGTATACAGGAGGGTCTGGATACAGTGACCCCAGCTGAGCAGAATATCCTGTTTCCTTCCATGTTCATCTGGATTAGGTGCATGAATCTGAAACTCTTCATTCTGACCCATCTCTGCCAGCAGAGCCTTGGAGAAAGACATGGAGAGCTGCAATTAGCATTGCTTGTATTCATTCAGATTTTGGACAGCTACGCCTCTTCTCCGAGCTTGTAGCACAGCCCTGCCATTATTCATTCTTACTGTGCCTGGAGATGCTTATCCCCCAGAAGTCATTGAAACATTTTATTATCATTTCTCTAGCCTACTTGCTCCCTGGGCATGTGGGAAGGTGAGCCGCAGGCAAATGGTATTGATGAAGCTTATTTTTATCTTTGATTTTTCAGTGCTCAACATGAGAGAAGCAACCGAAACTGGGGATTTGTTGTTGTTCTGTAGTTAAATTAAAGAGAGAGATAGTCTGTAGTAAGAGGATTGTTCAAATTCATTCTATGGAAGTCAGTGGGTCACTGTTTTCTTTTTTTAGACCTGGTTAGACATTTGTCAGGTCCTGATCACACGTGACTCTAGGGAAGAAACCATGGAAGAAGTCATCCTTATGGGTTATCACTGTGTGCCAAGGGGCTGGAGGGGCAGGGCTGGGGGTGCACACCTCTAATGCTAGCACTTGGGAGAGGTAGGGAGTCCCAGAGTTCAAGTTCATTCTAGCTTGAGCTACAGGAAACTCCATCTGATAAGACCACCTCTCAGTCCTCACCAGAGAAGCTTCTTTTGTCATGAGATGGTAAATAATGCAGAGGCTCACAATTTGTCAAATTGCAGAGAACAAGTATCTGTGGAGTCCTCAGTGTTGATATCCTGGCATTATGTTGACCCTGCCCCCGACAACTGGCAGGGTATGCACACTGGCATTCAGGCAGATACTTAGCTCAAAGGGCCCTGCATTGTGTGACTACAAAAGGACTCTGTACACATGTGCAAGTTTTCCCTTTTAAGCAAGCGCCTCCTGCCTGTTCTCTCTCTTTCCATTTCCTCTCCAGGTTGGCCAACACCAACCCTTGCCTTCACTCCCTTTCCCAATAAGCTCCTCATGGGTTTTGTGGTTCATGTTTTATCAATCGGAGCTGCAGCAAACAACACTCAGGCCTAAACAGCTCATCTGTATCACACCCACCAAGGCTTAGGGGACATCACTGAAGAGGAGGCTGGAAAGATAATAGCCAGAGTCAGGGAGGGCTGTTCTAATATAGTATCTTCTGGAAAGGACAAGGTCACTGCAGTTATGAGCTCCCAGCAGCCGTGAATGCCTGCATGAGATCCAGCCAGTCAACATCCAGGATGGATGAAGGTGGGTCTCCCAAGCCCCACCCCTAACTGAGGAGCTAGTAGATGAAGGACCATGATGATGAGAGAGATGGTGGCTGGTAGAGGATGGAGAGTCGCTTTCTTCAGTGGTGTGGTCCTTGTGTAGGGTAACCGCGCTGCAATAGATGCCTTCATACCCATGCACACTTAAGCAGCTCTAAGTTTGGACCGAGTAGGTGTGACTAGAAGGACTAAAAGGAGATGGAATTGATAGTGGGACAAGGGGAATCTATGGGGAGCAGGAATAGTGTGGATATGACAGCACCACGTTGTGTACGTGTATGAAATCCTTAAAGGATAAATAATTTATAAAGATAGGGAGAGAAGGTGAGTTTTAGGGGAAGGAAGGAGCCAGATGACGTGGACCCTGATTTTCAAGGGTCCTCTGCCTTCAGGCTTGGTCATCAATAGTGTCTACTCTGAGGATACTCTCAACACCTTTTTGGTTTTATTTGTCCTTCATTTGGTACTTTATTGTATTCACTTTAAAAAAAAGATTTATTCTATATAAATCTCTGTGTGTTTTATATAAATCCCCCTCCATGTGAGTGTGTGTGTGTGTGTGTGTGTGTGTGTGTGTGCACGTGCACGCATGCGGGGGGGGGGGAGCATTGCGTGTGCACTCACGTGCGTGCATGTATGCATTAGTGTAGCTATGTATGTGTATGTGTGCATGTATGTGCAGGTTTCTGTATCCATGTGGGTGCAAGTATATTCTTCTGTTTGTTTTCGCCTTAGGTTTCTGATCCCTGAATCCTCTTGAGCTTTGTCACTTTATTCATTCTATAATGAATTTGTAATAGTCAAAATGGAATCTCCAGTCTCTTGATTGCTCCCACAGAAGCTCCTTGGAGACTGTATTCCAACCTTGGGCTACATGGGCTTGAAAGATGCCCAGATATGGTCGTCAACCCTTGGAGCCGCAACATGTCCCTTTCTCATGTAGGCTCTACAGGCATCACCGCCAGCCCATACCGCTCCCTCTCAAATCTTTCATTCTGTCACATTTAAATTAATGAAGGATGGGCTGCACACAATATCCAAGGAGTATGGAGGGGCATCATCCCAGAGAACGAAAGTGGACAGGTGACTTGGTCTCTCTAACTGACCTCTGTGTTTGTTGGCTGAGTGGCCTGTCTTAGTCACTCATCCAGCAGGTTGGACCTGGTTGCTGGAGATAGCCTTAGGAAACGAGCCTATATGTAGTTCGTTCTTTTGTAGGTCTGGTGCTCAGGAAAAGCAGGTTGGCTCTGTTAGCACCTGATTAGGAAATGGAGATGTCGGTGGCTATGACAGCTCACTTCCAAGCCCTGTGCACGGTGAGCACAGATGGGATGCCACCAGTGATGCCTGGCCCAGGGCTCTGCAAGGTTAGCAGAGAAGTCTTGGATTCCTGCCCATCAGTGTTGAAGCAGTCAGGCTATTGATCCTTCAAATCTTGAAATTATGACTGCAGCCTTTCCAACCTGAGTGAATCAGACTGGGCCATCCCAATGGCTTTATTACCTGAGAGTTGAACTGTGTTCTGAAGAAATGAGGTTTTCCAGACAGGCCACCAGCCTGCCTCTCTTGACCCCTCCTCCTTTTCATTCCAGACAGATGAGGTAGTGGTGGTGGGTGGAGCCTCTGGCCAGCCTTCCCTCCTCAGGTTGCCTGGATTCTGCACCTCAAACCTGCTGCTGCTGCCTGGACAACCTCCTCACTCCAGCATCTTCATTTGGGGCTACATTTCATTAAGCATATGTTTGGTTCCCAGAACTTTTGAGGCATAGGGTGATTGCTGCTGAAAGCAAGGACACCTCAGTAGGGTCTGAGTGTTTTCCTGTGTAGCACATGCATGCAATGCCCACACTGGCCAGAAGAGGGCATCAGATCCTCTGGAACTGGAATTACAGACAATTGTGAGCCACCCTGTGGGTGCTTGGAACTGAGCCTGGGTCCTCTGCAAGAGCAGCCAGTGCTTTTAAGCACCAAGCCATCTCCCCAATCTCTTCAATAGCACATTTTGAGTTATAACTTTCTGACTCTTCTATCAGCTTCTCAATTTCTTACAAACCCAGGCTGGGAGTTGAGATGTTATGTATTCCTGGTCCAGTGTATCAGCTGATTAGAGCAGCTGTTAAGGATGTGTGCTCTGAAGGCAGGTTTGAGTTTCAGTTTGATCATGTTCTCCACTCTGCTTCCTGAGAAGGGCATCTAACTCATGAGTACAGTGAAGACCCCCCATAAAACAACAGAGACTTTTGATGGAATCATGCCTTGTGTAAGAAAACTGGTTGACCCCTGCCTCCTGGCCTATCTGTTAAAACAAAACAAAACAAAACAAAACAAACAAATGCTCAGTGAGATAATGCAGAAGTTAAAAACACATACTATTCTTCCAGAGGACCTGAGTTCAGTTCCAAACACCTACTTCAGATGGCTTACAACGATCTGTGACTCCAGCACTGGGAGATCTGGTGCCTTCTTCTGGCCTCTTCAGGGACTTCCGTCAAGTGCACACACCCATCCACAGACACACCCATACATAGCACACCCATACATAGACACACCCATACATAGACACACCCATACACAGACATACATACCCATACACAGACACACCCATATAAGACACATCATTAAAAATAAATCTAAAAACCCATACTCAGATGTGTGAATCTTCACATTTAATAATGCCTGTTTATGTAAGTAGACATTTCCAAAAGAACACAGTAATCAGTGATGGAAATGAGATACAGAATGACAAAGAGACTTTTAATTTTATACCATTTTGTACTGCTTGAGCATTTTTATAGTACATATGTATTATTGCCATAAAAATCACTTAATCAAAGCCTCATATATAGTAATTGCCTAATAAATGTTATTTTCATCCCCAGTGCTACTTTAGACAGTAAAACTGGTCACATTAATTACTTCACTATGTATGGTGCCTGTGGAGCCAAGAGACTGGACAGAGATGCTATAAGCAAAGATTTCCCCATTAAGTGATGAATTAGTTTGGACCCTGGTTGCCGGATACAGAATCAAGCAAGATTAGACAAGACATGGAGAAGAATAGAATGAAATGGAGAAAATGTATGGATTGGCTTAAGGATCGGAAGGTCCACGGGGATATTTGGCTTCTGAGTCCAGCTGAAAGGCACTGGGGGAGGGGGGCTGGATTGCACTGCACAGTGACCTACAAGTCCCCATTTTCTGTTCTCTGGTCTGGTTTGACACGTGCCTGCTCTGAGCCTGGGAGCATGGGAAAGGCTGATCCTTAAAGCTTTGCTGGGAGGAGATCTTCTTGGGAGTAGGGCAGCTTCACATAAAGCTTTACACGAGGCTGGGAAAGATATGCTCCATAATACTTGGAGCAGCATTGCCAAAAATGAGAAAAGTACTATTTCTATATAAAACAGACAATACTACCCAGAGTCTGACAAACTCAATGTAGTATTTTCTTTTTCCCCTTAATTTCTCTCTCTCTCTCTCTCTCTCTCTCTCTCTCTCTCTCTCTCTCTCTCTCTCTCTCTCGTGTGTGTGTGTGTGTTTTGGAGTGGGTGTCTGTGTCATAGCTTCTGTGTGCAGATCAGAGAACAAACTAACACTAAAGGCTTTGTGGAATTGGTTCTCTTCCACCTTTCTGTGGGTTCTGGGGATCAAACTCAGGTCAGCCATTTTGCTTTGCAAGGATCCTTTTTACTCCCTGAGCCATCCCCCTGCTTAACCTTTCCCTTTTTGACATTGGTTTATTTTGTACATTTTCACATTAGTTTATCTGTGTGTTGACCATATCTCCCATATATCCTCCTGCCCTCAAGACAGTTTCTTTTCTAGTGTCATGTGGCATATATATACATGAGAGAAACATTTGGTATTTGTCATTCCAAGTCAGGTTTAATTCACTTCATATGGGTATCTCCAATTGTGTCCATTTTCCTGAAAATAAGATGATTTCTTTTTATGGCTGAGGAAAATTTCATTTTACACAGACACACACACACACACACACACACACACACACACACACACACACACACACACCATACACCATACATATTTTTTCTATTCGTTCCTGTGTTGGTTGACCCCTGGATTGGGTCCATGGATCAACTACTGGGAATAGAATTGGAGTGAACATGGACAAGCAGTTGTCTCTCTGATGCATTCACTTGAAGTCTGTCTTTGGGTTTTTATTGCTATAATGAAACACCATGACCAAGAGCAACTTGGGAAGGAAAGGGTTTATTTCATCATACAGCTTATAACCCAGCACCCAGGGAAATCAGGGCAGAAAGGAACTCAAGGTGGGAACCTGGAGGCAGGAACTGAGCAGAAGCCATGGAGGAACACTGCTTGCTCAATCTGATTTCTTATGAACCTAGGACCACCTTCCCAGGAATGGTGAGCTGATGGGGAATGACAAACTCTGCAACAGTGACCTGGACCCTCTCACATTAATCATTAATCAAGAAAATTCCCTGAATTCTTTCCCATAGGCCAATTTGATGGGAACATTTTCTCAATTGTGGTTGCCTCTTCCCAAATGACTCTAGAGTCATTTTTGTCAAGTTAACATAAAACTGACCAAGCACAGTCTTTTTTTTTTTTTTTTTTTTTTTTTTTTTTTTTTTGATTAGCCAGGTCATGTGGCAGAATGGCAGTCAGTAAAAATACAAGTAACAACAAATACTGGGGAGGATGTGGACAGAGGGAGCACTCACAAACAGTTGATGGGGTGTAATTTAGTCCAGCTGCTGCAAAATTCAGTATGGAGGCTCTCGGAAAACTGTGAGTCAGTGTTGAGTATATGCATGCTGTGTTTTCTCTGGGCATCTGAGAAAACAGAATTGCCAATCAGCAAAGCAGAAAAATGAGATGATGAGATGTGATAAGGCCACGCCTGTGTGTAGTATGCTGGCTTTATGTCCCCGGGCCTCGCTGCTACCATTTGGTCCTGTGTACTTAGGGATGGGATGTATAATTAGATGTTTCCCATCCTGAGTTTAACAGTACTTATGTTCCCACACTGCAGAGACAAAATGCTTCCTTGATGTCCTTGCTCTATATGGGAAAAAAATTCCTCTTATTTCCTTAAAATAAGAATAAATTTCTTTTCTGCAAACCCTGTGGGCAAGCAGGTGCCATCTCCCAGGAAGCATTTCATAACTGCCCAGTTTCCAAGAGCCATGCCGGTAACCTGATGTCTTAATTGGCTCGAAAGTGAAGCCCGGTGTTTTTCCTGACTAATTTTAACTTAAAGGAAGCTTTTCTTGAGATAAATCTGGGAAGCCTTTCAGTTTGGTGTTCTCTTAGATGTTATAAACTGTTAGTGTAAGTGATGCTGAATGCATTGATGGATCCCAGGTTGATCGAAGCTCTGCACCATTGAAGGTTCCTTTTTACAGATTAACTCCAAAGGTTTTGCTCTTGATGACTGTCCGTTGCACGAAGGCAGGGGGCCTGATTCCTTCTATGTGGGTTCCCTTGTCTGCAACAAACACATAGTTCACTAGGAAATCAAAGTCATGGGCACCCAGTGAGGGATCAGGAGAGTGATGATGGGCACAAAACATTTCCTGACAGACCTGGAGGAGACACAGTTCATCCTATTTAAATCCTTTGGCTGGATTGGGCACAGGATGCCCAGGATGTTTGATCTGGCTCTATGCCATGAATAAAAAGAAGTGGGTATTGGTGAATGACTTACACATGTTGGAGGTTTCTCAGTTTTCATAGAACTTTCATTGTGAATTATTGCATTTGATATTTACAAACTGTGGTTGATGGCATTAGACAAGAAAATTCAGTTTCAAAGAGACTCAATTTTATAAAGTTTCATTTCTGGTAAGTTCAGAGTGGGAACTCCTTATTTTGGCTCCAATGCTGATTGATGGAAGCATGCATAGAAACCAACAAGGCTTCCACAAAGAGATGCCCAGGTAGGACAGACAAAGGTTGAATAGGAGCCCAGAACTGAGCCCATGGTGGGGGGGTTGCAAGAGAGACTATGGCAAACAGTGGTGCCAATTAAATGTGAACTGAGTCTCAGATACTGATTTTGCTATTTGGAAATGAGGGTCCAGCCAGGGTTATCACAATTTAACCAGAATGAAAAAATCAGATATACAGGCAAAATGTTCAAGCAGCTATTGGTTAATTTTATCTAGTTGTTGTTATGGGGTCAAAGCCAGAACTTCATGGATACTCAGCCAATGCTCTTAGCACTGAGCTATACCCACACCACCTCAAATATTTAAAACATTAAAACAAGTACACCTGTGAGTGATCCATTTGCATACTCCACCTCCATGTTTGAGTGGCTGATTCTTGGTGTGCGGTGCGTTAGAAACCCAAGCAGGTGTGCACAGGTCTAAATCAGTTGGTTTGTCAAACTACACTGAATGCACTCAGGTGTGTAGACAGGCGTTTATGTAGTAGTTTGGAGCTGGAAACACTCAACTATCTACTAACAGGGAATTAGTAAATGAACTGTAGTATCATATTTAACAGACTGCCACTGGTTATCAGAAACTATGGCATAATTTAGGAAAGATGCCCTGGATATGTAGTCAGACCTAAACATTTTAAGACAAAGTGATTATTACTATTCCATGAGCTGGTGCCTGGACACACACTCTCTGTGTGTGTGTATCTCTGTGTGTGTGTGTGTGTGTGTGTCTCTCTCTCTGTCTGACACACACACACACACACACACACACACACACACACACACACACACACACACAGGCACTCTCCTTCATTCAACCATTATATTCTCCACAGGACTTTTATCACCTGTAGTGTAATTATCCTTGGTGGAGCTATGTGGATGGTGATTTTTCAATTTGACTTACTCTATATTTACAAACTGATCTACTATTTAGGGTCCCTATAAAGTTTCAAAAGGAACAAATGGCCTTCTGAGAATAAAGAACATAAAATTCAGCATTGTCTGAAAGGCCAAGGCCAAGGGACTCTTAAAGCTGCAACTGTCAATGCCCTGGGGTAGGGGAGCTCAGTAACTGTGTGTCACTGCACATCTTCGAGTGTTCTTTGACATTTATGGTCCTGAGGTTGAGCACAGGCTTATCATCTGTCAGGCAAGAGCTCTTTCAATGATCCCCCTTGTGTGTATGTGTGTGTGTGTGTGTGTGTGTGTGTGTGTGTGTGTGTGTGTGTGTTGTATACATATGTGCATGTACTTGTGTATGCTGTGTATGAGTTCATGCATGCTCGAGTCACCCTAAACGGAGAGACTAAGGCATTGTACACACTAGCCACAAAGTGAAGATGTATCTAGGTGAAGCCAGGAGCCCAGAGTCAAAGAAGGGTAGAAACTGCAATGGGGGATAGAAGGGGCTTAGGAGGGTGACACCAAGGGCCTTGAGACGGATGCCAGCAGCATCTGCTCTGCTTGGCCTTTATCTGAACATT
Source organism: Cricetulus griseus (assembly GCF_003668045.3). NCBI lineage: Eukaryota > Metazoa > Chordata > Mammalia > Rodentia > Cricetidae > Cricetulus > Cricetulus griseus. Next base: position 107,533,248 of record NC_048597.1, on the reverse strand, counting down.
CCAGAGTTGTAAATGAAGCTCACAGCTGATAAATAAATGGTATTCTGAGCTCCCATGGTGACATGCATACTTTCAAAGCACCTGGAATGCCAGGCAAGGGTACAGAATTCTCAGACTCCACCCAAGACTTGGCTTTTACACCTGCCATTCCAGTGAGAACAGCCTTGGCCAAAATTTCTTTCCTGGTCTCCTCTGGCCCTCAGCTCCTCCCTGACTGTAAGACTACATATGCCACTGGGGAGATGGGCCCTTAGAGGGGAGTTCCCTGGGTGTTCTGCAGTCTCTCTGACCTCACCTGGTCAGTAGTGGGCATCCTCAGAAGATGGAAAAGAGATGGGGATATACAGACCTGAGGTGGGTTTGCCCCATCCATTTTGCATGCCAGATACTGATGGCCCCCTGAGGCAACCTCTCAATACCCATTGTACACTGGGATGCCTCCCAGGAACAAAGGCAAGAATGGGTGGCTTTTCTTGGGGTTGCTTTGGTTGTTGGAATCTCAGGGTTCGAGCCTGCCAAAGAGCAGCATGCCTGATAGGAGTCAGCAGGTAATGCCATGACAGCCATTTAGGACTATGTTGGGTTTTTATTGTCCCCTGAGGTCTACAAAGGGAGAAAACCCCAGATGCCTGCAGTGATTGGCATGCCCAGCCAGGTACCACTTATCCATGTCTCCCTTCCTCTCTCAACCCCCTGTCTTCTCTGGTGGTTCCTGTGAGATGCCTGGAATGCTGCCTATAAGGGTGACAAGCTTCAGGTGATTATGCCTGTCTGGCCCACTGGACATTTTGCCCTGTGGGAGTAGAATTGAGGCCAGTCCTCTGAACTGTGGGGCCTGGCCTGGGACAGCCACCTCTTGCCACTCAACAAGAGCCCCGTAAGTAATACCTGGAATTAGTGTCATAGAAGAAATTAGTTAATTTGAATTTTCACATATTATTCTTTCTTATGTATGGCAACTGTTTTTATTTCTAACAAAAGTAATCAGTGCTTAGACTTGATTATCAATGAGGTGTGAACACCACATTACTCAGAGATGCAGCAGAGAGGAGAGGGGTAGCAGAGGGATGGCTGTGTTCTTTCTCTAAGCCCAGAGCTGGAAGAAAGCATGGTGGATGCTTTTAGAAAAGCAGCAAAGGAGTCAACTCTGCCCAGGACCCAGTCGATAGACTCCCCTCAGATCCCTGGAGGACAAGGCAGAACTTCCTCAGACACGTTGGAATCTGTAGACTTTCTAAAGCTGGGGTGGGGATGGGGGGCACAACAAGATATAGTTAACAGATTCAGAGACAGGCACTCCTGTGTGGAGCCCTGTTACAGTTTTTAGGGATGTTCACACACAGGCTGCTGAGCAAGGATCAGTCCAGAGTGAGTGTGAGCTGTGAATAGTTTGCATGCATATGGACTGCCGTGTGCAAACCAAGTTAGAGCTAATGCATGGAGAAATGAAGATATCTTCAGGGAGGATTCCCCCAGGGAAGGACGCTTCTCCACAGGCCCCTGTAAGTCATCTGAAATCTTCCAGCGTAGCCATGGAGCATCATCACCTTCGAGCCCCAGCCCTATGCCATGTTCCTCATCAGCATGACTTGAGTGTTGACACCGGTGTTTTGGCAGGAAACAGACACGTCTGCTTCCATACAAAGCCATCCGGTTTTCATGTTTATACTCATCTGAAGTGACATACCAGGCTGAGCATGGAGATGAAATGGCATTTTTAAAACCAATTTTCAAGTGTTTCAACTTCAATAAAGTGTGGTTCACATTCAAATGATGGGAAATTTAATTTGTCACTGATTCAAATGTCACAAGATCAGAGAATTGTAAGTGTTCATTGAGAATTCCAATTAGCCCTGCTCATCAGAGAGCAGTGGTTCTTATCCATGCAGGTCCCCTGTCCATATGTACAGGTTTCATATAGATTAAACAGAATTCTTAGGGTGGTACGTAGGCATCTGGATATTTTTTCAGCCATCACCAGCATAAGGTAACAGAGGATGCAGAGCACTCTGGGATGAATTTGCCCTTCAAAGAGGAAATGTCATGACAGGTGCCGGAGAACATTTTTTTGGTCCTTTGTTTAACGAGGATGAAGAGAGGATCCATTTTTTTTTAAAGCTTTTAGGTTATTTGAACTTCAGAGTTAAGGGAATTTCTGGAAATTTAAGCATATGAGGCACCCTCTACGATACTCACTCATGCAAGTACATGTGGACACACATGCATAGACACATGCTTGCACACACACACATGCTTGCACACATACAAACATACACATGTATAAATGGACTCACTCACATGTGCTCACACCCATGCATGCTTATGTGCACACACATACCTACATGCATTCAAGCACGTATACAAGTGTACTCCCAGACACATGCCTGGATGCACATGGGCATATGCTTACACGCATATGCATACATGGTCACTTGCACTCACACACACTCTTGGATATATGCATACCACATACACATGTGTACTCACACATATGCATACAGTCTCATTTACACTCACACACACATACACACTATGGCACACACATACACACATGTACACACATATACATACATACATACATACATACATACATATATACATATAGAGCCTATTTGTTTTCAGTGATAAGATTGGATGTCTGTCCTCTCAGTAAAGTGTACCTGAGAAGGAGCCACATAACCAGATTTAGTTTTTTGGTTTTTTTTGATTTTTAAAAAGTTTACTTCACCCTGAACAAGGGAACATCAAGAACAACTTGTATTCCTAAACATAAATGCCTCAATCTCAAAAGCACTCAATTGCATAGAATGGATTATCCAAACACATTAATTAAGTTAGGGACATCTTCAATATGAAACTTTCACCAAGAGATAGATCATTCAGACAAAAAGTTAACAGAGAAATACTAGAGATAAATGTCATCATAGATGAAATGGACTTTAAAAACCATAGAATTTTCACAAAAATAGACCATATATTTGGAATATACAGCAACTTTCAACAAGTATATAAGAAAAGAAGTAGCTCTTTTTTTTTCTTTTTTTCTCTCTTTTTATTATTATTAATTCAAGTTAGGGAACAGGCTTGTTTCACATGTAATTCCCCTCTCCCTCCCCTTACCCCCATTTCTTCTCCCCCACCTCTAACCTACCCCCCACCCCATCCACCCACCACTCCCCAGGCAGGGTAGGGCCCCCAACCAGGGCTCCACCAAGTCCACCAAATCTTCCTGTGCTGGGCCTGGGTCCCTCCCCATGTGTTCAGAGACAGAGTGCATCCCTTCAAGTGGGATGGGCTCTCGAAGTCCCCCACATACACCAGGGCAAAAAGCCAGTCCACCTCCGGAGGCTCCCAGGAGTGCAGGGGCCTCCCCGATGGCATCCATGATCAGGGGGCTGGATTAGTCCCGTACTGGCCTCCCAAAGAGCGTCTGGGGTCGATATGCTTTCCCTTTTTCAGGCCAACTGTTTATGTGGGTTTCTCCAACCTGGTACAGACCCCTTCGTTCTTCATTCCTCCCTCTCTTCAACTAGGTTCCTGATTTCAGCTCAGTGTATTTCTGTGGATATCTGTCTCTGCTTCCATCAGCCACTGGATGAGGACTCTAGGATAGCATAGAGAGTAGTCATCACTCTCATTCTAGGGGAAGGGCTTCTAGGCCATCCTCTCCTCCACTGCCCGGACTGTCAGATCGTGTCATCCTTGTAGGTCTCTGGAGATCTTTCTAGTTCCAGATCTCTTCTCGGACCTATAGTGGCTCCCTCTGATATGGTATCTCTCATCCTGCTCTCTCTCCTCTATTCTTCCCCCAACTCAATATATCTGCTCCTCCATTTCTTCTCCTCTCCTCTTCTTCTTGTGCTCTTATTGTGGCAGCACCCACTCCCCTACCCTCATGCTCTCAATTAGCTCGGGAGTTTATGCCACTTCCCATTCCTGGGGTCCATTTATCCCTTAGAGTCATTCATGATTTCTAGTTTCTTTGGGGAAGAGGATTATAGGCTGGTAAACCTTTGCTCTATGTCTAAAAATCATATATGAGTGAGTACATACCATGTTTGTCTTTTTGTGATTGGGTTACCTCACTCAGGATGGTTTCTTCTAGTTCCATCCATTTGCCTGCGAATTTCAAGATTCCATTGCATTTTTCTGCTGAGTAGTACTCCATTGTATAAATGTACCACATTTTCTCTTTCCATTCTTCAGCTGAGGGGCATCTAGGTTGCTTCCAGGTTCTGGCTATTACAAACAATGCTGCTATGAATATGGTTGAACATATATGTCCTTGTTAGTTTTATACATGAAGCTAGTGAAGGCCCCTGAAACTTTCCCTAGAATTAACCAGGTCTAACACAGCAAAATAGATGTTGCATTTTAAAGTCAGATAGAGAACCTTGGGAGTAGCACAGAGTTCTCAGACACAGGTAAATGAACTCCCCAGGCTGATCTCTCTTGACACTGTCTTGCCATCCATTCACTGCATCTGGTTTTCAAGAGTGTTGCATACACTGGGTGACTTCCCTTCACAGTGCGTATAAAAATTCAGTGATTACACCGACCACTCCCATCAGATCAACTCCCCCACCCCTGAAAACAACTATAGTCAGTCTTCTAGTTTCTGAGGGGTGCTTAGTTAGGTACATTGCACACATCTCTGCATTTGACTGTTTCTGCAAACTTGGAAGCCTACATGATGCTTCTGCAGGTTCTACATGCTTACTCTTCCAGGTTGGTGGACAGAAAACTCCCCTCATGGCATTCCTCACACATATCTACTATGGAACCAGCACTGTTAATTCCATTGTTTCTCAGTGGGTGGATATTCCAGCTGCTTCTCGCTCTTCACTCTCTGCACACAGTGACTGTCTCTGGAGATGGCTCCATGACAGAATGGGGCTCAGGTGGAGATAGCATGCACAACTGGAAGTTGGCCAAAACAACTGAGCCACAAGTCAAGTGTCTGGGACTTGTTTTCTGGATACAGGGTCTCTCGGTTCCCCCATGTGGTTATGGTCACAGAGTCATAGGGTCAAGGGGAAACAGGCTGGTATTTAGTAAACCCCTAGCATTCTATTGGCCAGAGAAGATCACATTGCCAAGTTCAGCTCTCCTATGTGATGGAGGAATATGCAAGAGTGGGTTGTATTTCACAGGGGCCTCCAAAGAGAATGCTTCGTTGTTGGAAGGCTAGGTGAAGTTCCAACTTTTAAAGGCAACACCATTTAATTTCCCTGAAAGCTGTAGCAATTAACATTATCCCTGCTAACAAATTCAAAACCTCATTTCCCAAATCAATGCCACAGTAAATGTTAATTTTATAAACTTGACAATATTGTGGCTGAAAACTGTCTTTTAAATCCACATTTTCTTCATCACTGTTAGGACTAAAAATCATTTCTTATATCCATTTGGTAAATCATAATTCATCCTTTTAATAATTTTTTCAGTATTGGGACGAACCCAGCATCTTACATATACTAGGCAAATATCTACCGCTGACCTACACATCTCTTTGTGATTTTTATTTTGAGACATGATCTCACCAAGTTTCCTTGAACTCAGGTTGTAGCCAAGACTGGCCTTGCAATTCTCCTGCCTCGGCCTCCCAGTTAGCTGGGATGACAGGCCTATGCCATTGGCCCTGACTCTGATTCTTTTTCTTTCAGTATTGTTTTAATTATTTTTTTCTTGTTTTGGGCAAACTCATTACATAGTTTGACAGTGTCTCTTTGTATAGTAAATTGCTGCTATCTTCTGTTTAAATAAGCATTGCCTGTTCTGGAGTTCTAGACTTGGGATGTGGCCTTATACCTTGGTCAGCCTTCTCTTCTCTTTATCTGCTCGTGCCAATTTCAGGATGACCCATGTTTCAGAGTGTCACTGGCCAGTTGCTTCTTGCTGCATCGTGATTCCTGTAGTGTTCCTGCACCTTGTGTGTCCCCCAGCACCCTGCTACATAAATGATGACACAAGGTCAACCATTGCCCATGTTCTTTGTGGTCCTTCATGAGAACACTTCAGGAACACATCTCAGAAGTGACTATGGGGATGACAGGGGATTTGCAGCATTGATGTTAGCAACTTCTGCTTGCTATAGCATCCCAGGGAACAGTATCTGGTTGTGCTGGCTTTCCCACCGCATTGCTCACTTTTCTCAGCTTAGTATACACAGCCCCTGGGATTCTGTGTTCTTCCATTGTCTCTCAGGAGATGTCTGACTATGTGTTTTTCCAGGAAGGTGTGAATCAGAACCAGATGGCCATTCCTGGTGCATCAATCCCTTCCCTGCAGCAAGGCTCTTTGCTGGGCACGTTCAGATGTCCACAGAGCATCTCAGACCTGGGTGTCTGGGTAGCTAGTCTCTCTCCTATCCATGATCCTCCTCAGTGGAGTCACTATGAGGCAGCAGAGGGACACTTCAAAATGCTTTCACACCTATGTTTGCAAGCTCCGGTGACCCCTCACCTCACCCCTGAGAAGTAGCAGTGTCTCTGTTCCACCCACACTCATTAACCCGTTAAGCCTCCGAAGTGTAGCTCTTACTCTCCTTCTAACTCTGCTCTCTCTTGTGGGCTCCCTCATCCCCTCTTGGGCTTAGTCATCTGGTGCAATGTGCTCCCTCTCAGAGCACAGAGTAAGAACTTTGCAGATCAGTCTCAATTCAACCACACCAGGCACTCATAATCACTCATATTCCCTGCTCCAGGATGTGGAGTCACTTTCTCGTTTTTTCCCCCTTTTAATTCAGTCCAGACCCTGCTAGCCCTTGGGATTATGCCAACCACATTCAAGGCAGATCTCCCCCCTTTACTTAATCCTCCCAGGAAAAGCTCTCATAGGCACATATCAAATTGTCTTATTAATGCCCTGGTGTTTCTTTTTTAATTTAATTTTTTTATTCTTTTGAGAATTCTACACTGAGTATTTGCATCATCCTCCTCCCCAGGCAACCCCACCTGTGTCTCCCACTCCTCCAGTTCATGACCTCATCTTTAATTATTATTGTTAAATATGTCCACATGCATGCTTTTTCTATGTTGTTCATTAATCTATCCTAAATACTCCAGCATCCTCAGTACCCATCGTATGACAGGAACCCAGTCAGTATTCAGGTTAATGGTATCAGCAAGTTCCACCTGGACTCCACCTCCCTAGAACTCTAGATTCTGGTTTTGACTTCTTGGTATCCAGCCGGCAAGAGTCTCTTTCTCTGGCATTCTGAAATCAAGACATTTCTCTAGAAGCTAATGGCCTTAGAACGAAAGGAAATGTTTAAGACAACCCAAATCATCCCATTCCGTTCCTCTTAATCAAAAGGGAATGGTCCCTAACAGATTTGACAAACAACTGGAAGTTGTTCATCTTTAACAGTGATTGGTTGTCAAAATTAGGGAATTTTAAATAAGGTAGTTGGTTTAGAAGAATCAGCACATACTGGATTTAGAAGGTGGCTTAAGTTTCATTTATGATCATCAGGCTTTTAAGAGGAATGTCAACTTTGTTTCCCTTGCAACTGAGATATGAGATGGTTAAATTTTCCTTCCTTGTCTTAAATGATGGTATTAGTCTGGGTTCTCAAGCCTGGTCTCCATTTAATTGCATTGGAACATCCATGGTTGTTTAGAAGGTCCAACTTGAAAACTGCCTCATGGTATATTAATGCAGCAAAGTTAGACATGCACTATTCCTAATTGAGAGAGTGTTAACTGTAGTATAGAACCAAATAGAAAGTGTCACTCACGAGTCCTAAGTCATGCTGGCAAGATCACATCAGAGTGACCAGACTCAGGGTCTTACTCAACTTCTTTCATTTTCATTTCTGTGGCTGGGATAAAACAGCAGGATTGTTTGGCTTAGAATTCCAGGCTACTATCCACAATTGAGGGTAGCTGAAGGCAGGAACTCAAGCAGCCAATTACATCACATCCACAGTCAAGAGCAAAGAGAAATAAATGAATCCTCACTTGCCTGCTCTCATACATCATTCTCCTGCCTTATGTAGATTAAGACACCCTTGCCTGGGGAATGAGCCTCCTGTGAAGAGTTGTGTGGGATTTGTGTAAGGGACCCATGGTTATATTTAAGTATAGCCTTGCTCACTTGATTGAACAAGCCATGGGAGTGTCCTGTGTCCTTCTTCATTTTCATTGTTGCCGCCATTTGCTTCTCACCATGAAGATTCCTGACAAGATGGAGTTGGCACACACATTTCCAAAAGTACTCTGCACACATGTGGACATGGACATATGCAGATATGCATGCATGTAGACATTCAAATCCAGTCACCATCTAGGGGTGTTTTATTGACACAAAGTCATTCTCTTTGATTCCCACACTTACTGACATGTGTCAGTTGGTGTTCATGGGTTGGAGACCAGAGATGTTAGATGTCCTTTGATAAGAAAGGCAGATTCGGTGAACAGAGAAAGCAGTCATGCACCCCACACATTCTGAAGATATTCTCACCGGAAACAGGCAAAAGATGAAAAGATACCTACATATAGCTGCTTCTCAAATTCAACTTCTTTTTATCCATAAGTCAGAAGTATGTCAGCATAGCTTTACTATGGATGAAAAATTTTAAGGACTCCAGCCATTGATTAAATCAAGGAAAAGCAAAGGAGGAAAAGGCTCAGCAGTTAAGACTACTTGCTGTTTTTTCAGAGGAAAAAAACACCCATGTCAAGTGACTCACAACTGCCTGTAATTCTGTAGCTTCAGGAGATCTGACACTCCCCTTTGTTCTCTGTGTACATTTCCATACATAAATGCACACATACATGTAATAAAGAAGAAAATACTTTTTAAAATGAAGTTTGCGTTTGGTCTTTTTGGGATGCTTTAACAATTGTCCAGCATTCCTGAAAAATCTTGCCAGTTCACACAAAATCACACTCCTGGCACTGTGAATGGCAGAAGTCCTTGATTGTCTTGATATTTCTTTCAGAGCAGTTACGTGCTCATGTGCATATCAAAATCTGTGCTGTCTTATTATGACTCTCTCCTCCTGTTTCTTCATCTTTATTATGAGACATTATTATTTTTCATTTGCATAATGCATGCAGATAATTGTGTCATCTATGAGTTTTTTCTTCGAGATGAAAGAGGTCAAAACAAAATCTTTGTTATAAAAGGGTGGCACTGGGTCCAATTAGTTTAAGATGAAAATCAACAACTGTCTTCAAACTCTGACCACATTATCTTCCTTTCTCTCCTTTGGAAACAACCTTCTTGTCTTCTCTAAATTGAGGATGTAATTTGAGGAAAAGAGATCTTTTCTCTTTTTCAGTGTTTTAAGCATGCATTGTATGTATATTATGATTTTGCATGTGTGTGGATACACACATTTGTGGAAGGGTATGCATGTGTGTTCCCATGCATTTGGTGGCCTGAGGTTGATCTTAAGAATCACCGTCATTTGCCCTCCCACATTATGAGTTGAGGAATGTCAACTTTTCTGGCCTATGTTCTACAGGCCATTGTTATTGTCATGGGCATCTGAGTGGGCACCATGGTAGGGCAGACAAAGCTCTGGATTCTGGTAGTGGTCAGGAGGTCTCAGATTGAGCCACTACTATAGGAGCCAGGTCTACAGACATCAATTTCAGGGATCTTATTTGGCACCATCAGTTTCTCTGTTGGTTTGTGAATAATATTTATCTCTTGAGTTTTAATATCTGCAACCCTAAGCAGAGAATGATTATAGTCACATCACCCCATTGATGGGATGATGTAAGGACTAAGTGAAATAAAATAAATATCTGAAGTATTGAACATGCTCATAGTGTTATCATTGTTCATGCCCCAGAGCAAGTACTGCACAGCTGATATATTCACTGTCTTAGGAGAGGCTACAAGCATTCAGGCATCTATCAAAATATCAACTATTATTACACATCTGGAGACTCTTTGTCCTAAAGCACCCTGTTACAATGCAGATGCTTTCAGAAAACATTATTTTCTGGGGACAACAAGATCGCTCAACCAGTAAAGGTGCTTGCTGCCAAGCCGGATGACCTTAGTTTTATCTCCAGAACCTACATGGTGGAAGAAGAGAGGAAGAGAAAGGAGATGAGAGGAATGATGAGTCTAATTGTAGCCCAAGTTAGGAAAATAAACAAGTGGTTGACTTCACTAACTTCTCAGAGTAGAAACTAGTCTAGCCTTATTTCTTAGAGAGAGAGAGACATATAAAATAAATGAATGTACACAATTTTAAAAAGATTAGTTGACATCTAAGAAACACCTAAGTCATACACTGGCAAATTAATATAGACATTTAGTACTAAAGTAGAATAGTTTTAAAGAGAAGAAAGTAAGACAGGATGGTCTACTTTGTCAAGCAATGGATTTTTAAAGCCTAAGTGCTACTGTTGGATTACCCAGAGTTCCCTCAAGCAAGCAGAATTAATGGGCCATCATTGGTCCAATGGTTACTTGTGCAGTTGTGTAGTTCAACATGTATCCAACAGGTTGACCCACTCAGCATTGTAGTCATGTATCTTAGGATTGAGCCACTTAGCATCACTGTCATGTATTTAATGGGTTGACCCACTCAGGTCAATGTTTATCCAAGGGGTTGACTCACTCAGTGTTAGAACTATTTATCTAACAGTTTGTATCTGGTCATGTATCTGGGGGATTTGATCCTCTCAGTGTCACAATCATGTATCTGATGGATTGACACACTCAAGATCACTGTCATTTATCTGAGGTCCTACCCACTCAAGGTCACTGTCATATATCTGAGGGGCTGACCCACTCAGAGTCACTGCCATGTATCTGAGGATTTGGCCCACTCAGAGTCACTGTCATGTATCTGAGGGTTTGAATCACTCAGAATCACTGTCATGTATCTGAGGGATTGGCCCATGTAGGGTCATTGTCATCTATCTGAGGGGTTGGCCCATTCAGGGTCACAGTTCTGCTTTGTAACAGATAAGTGAGAATGGTTCTGAATGAACAGGAGCTCGCTACAGCTTCTCTGCATTCACTGACCAGGGCTCCATCTCTAGTGGGCATCTAATCATGAGCCTGAGAAAGTCATCTCTCCTTTCTTATGTCATAAAGATCCTGATAATGGCTGGAGAGGTGGCTCAGCAGTTAGGAGCTCTTCTTACTCTTCCATGGGACCTGAGTTCAATTCCAAGCACCCACATCAGACAGATCACAACCACTGTAACTCCAGCTCCAGAGCATCTGATGCCCTCTTCTGGGTTGCATAGACATTGAACACGCACACGAGCACACACACCCCTCCCAGCCTCCACACACAGTCCTGATAATATTGTACTGAACATTCGTCAGAGATGATGGTTTTCACTCATAGGGTAGGAATCCCAAGCCACAAACAAATTTCTCTTTTAGTCAAAACTAAAAATTTGGTCCTTTGATCAATGGCCCCTCAGTCAATAGCCACTCCTTGTGAGCTGTCAGTAGAGAGACTGGAGAAGGTACCTTGCTTGATTGCCTGGGAATAACAATTGATTTTCTAATATCAGTCCACATTTAGATCCAGGCTTGATTCACATACTAGACTCAGGCTGGGCAGCCATACTCCATCCCTCTTCAAAATTACATAGTCAATACCGTTTCCACTCATTGTGTCTTATAAAAGGCAGGAAAGGGAACATAACCCTGGTCAAAATACTGCCAGGGGGCAAGCAATTCACAGAGGTTGGCTTTGTAGCCAGCAGACACCCTGGGGTAGCAGTTCCAAGCTTCTGGGTAGCACAATGTGAAATGTTTCCCATGACTCCACTTTGGCTGTGCACCTGCAGCTTCGGTCATCCACAGAGACAACAAATGACAGCATTGAAATGATGTAGGTGCGCCAGCCAAAGTTTGCCACTGTGTTCTCTAAAACCTTATTTCCTCCTTATACCTGATTGCCCAGGTGGGAAGCCAAGCCTCTGGCTCTTTGTAATTGAAAGCTTTGTGTTACATTTCATAAGCATGCCAGGGCAGCTCTGGAGTTACAGACAAGGACAGCTATGCCAGGGCAGGCATGCTTCTGAATAGTGCCTTCGCTCTTGGGGCTTTGGGACAAATGGATGCCATGTTTGGGACAGACAGAGCAGGTGCACAGTGGTTGCTTGAGTCATGGGTGGAAGAAACATTCTATTCTCATAAAGACTCCCAGATTTTACATTTCCACATACCTGCATCAGTGGCTCTTAGGGGCTGACATTGTCTTCAGACATCTGGAAAGCAGGTTGAAGCACAGATTGCCGGTACCCCTGGGAAATTAAAAGTAATTATTAGCACATAGTTATTGTATGAAGTGATGGGTTCCATAATAACACTGTCATTCAAATATACCATAAACTTTAACCATACCACCCTATTACCCTTTACACCAAATCTACCCCTTTGCTAGATTTCTTTTTCCAACTTTCAAGCTATCTATGTTTGTATGTAAAATCTCAGATCCAAATATAGGAGAGAGAAAATATAAGCTACTCTGTGTCCTGACTGGCTTGAAACTATCAGCTTGACATAGCCAGAGTCACCTGATAGGAGAGCTTCCACTGAGAAATTGTCTATATTAGACTGGAGTATAGAAATATCTATGGGGGATTGCCTTGATGGTTAATTGATGGAGGAGAGCCCAGCCCACTGTGGGCAGCACCATTTCCTGGGGAGGTGGTCCTGGGCTGTATGAGACAGCCAGCTGAGCATGAGCCTGCAAGCCAGCAAGCAATATCCTCCATGGTTGCTGCTGTACTTCCCTGGCTGCGAAGTGAGTTGCTCAGTCAGAGGTAAGGCTAAGGAGTAGCAAGCAGGGCTGCCATCAGGTTTCTACTTTGAGTTTCTGGCCTGACTTCCTCTCAATAATAGACTGTGTATAAGCTAAGTATACCTTTGCTGCCCTAAATTGCCATTGGCCAGAGTTGATCACTTCAACAGGAAGAATCCAGAACACTTGCTTTACTGAGTTTGGCTAATTTCACTTGGTAATTCCCAAATCCTCTCATTTTCTTGCCAATATCAAGATTTCAGTTTTCTTTATATGTGGGTAAAACTCCACTGTACATATATACAGCACATTTTCTTTATCATTGATCTGTCGATGGGCTCCTAGGTGGTTTCTATAACCGGGCTATGCAAAAAGGGCTGCAGTAAACATCCATGTGCCAGTGTTTCGGTAGTGCATGGACTTAAGAGTCCTCCTGGTGTACTCTGAGGAGGGGTATAGCTGGAAGATTCGTGTGTGGGATGGAGAATTTATATTTCAGACAAGCTTCTGGTACTGATGGGCTCAACCTCAAGTTCTCAAAACTGTCATTATGTAGCTGGCCTTGCTTTAATTGGTCTGGGGCCTGAAGGGTCCAAAGTGAAGTCTAATAAGTAGCGAACCCAAAATGGAGAACCATCTTGGTCTCTTGGTTTAAGACACCATGGACAGAAGGAGGAGAGGACCCTGCTGTCTTGGTGTCTGGGCAGAAGAGATTGGAGATACCTTCAGGATACCAAGTTGGGCTCTCTCTTTGATACTCTGCTGGTTTGTATGTGGGACAGTTATCTTTATCAAGCTAGTGAGAGCAAGTTTTGTTTTGCTTTTCTGGCTGCTGCTCCTGTCTCCGGTGACTGTGTGTTTGGGGCCCAGCCCAAGAGAGAGCATTTCTGAAGCAGCCTGTCCTTGCCACTTCAGCTTCCTTCAGAGAAGCCCATTGAAATGAAACAAGCACTGTCAAGAGGGCAAGCCAGCTGCTTCCATTTGGAAGCAGCCAGATTTTAGAGGGAAAACATTAGAACTGATTTACCTTATCATAAAGAACAAGGAAAATAAAAGGCAGCAAGCGCCCTTGGCTTGGGGTAATTAGAAATACATGGCTGCTGGGAGAAGTAGTAGTTTATGAAAAACTTTATGGAAAATATTGTTTTATGAAGTGTGAGTGGAGAAGCAGCTGCTTGGGGTAGCTGTCCAGAAGTATAAGCACAGAAATAAATGTGCAGAACTATTTATGTGTCAACTTGTGTTTTTGATTAACCTCTGATGCTTTTCAGTTTGAAAATGCAGAGAGGTTAAAACAAATAGCACCCCCACCCCTTGACTGGGCTCTCTGATGACCAGCAGCCTGACGGAGCCTCTCTAAGGTCAGATGTGAGGTTCTAGATCTTTCTGTTTCACTGTCCACCTGTGGATGGGTGAATGGCATTGTCCTGGATAGCGTCCAAGTCTCCCGACCCACAAGTATCATGTGAATATGTGTGTGCTGGCAAGGCCGTCAAGGCTGTGCTTTTCTGACTTCACTATCTGTAGTCACCACAGCTTGCAAAAAGAATTGGCCACCAGTTGGTTTCGCTGGAGCTTGATGTTCAGGCTTGCTTTCTGTAGTTCCTGCCCTCCTTTCTACAAAAGTCCACCTAAGGCAGCAACCAGGCAACAGAAACTCAGTACCTTGCAATGACAAACCTTAAAAAGCTCTTGGTTGGGATCAGCGATATGGTTCAGTGGGCAAAAGTGATTGCTGCCATGCAATTGCTGATGAGCTGAGTTTGATCCCTGGGACCTGAATGGTGGAAGGAGAGAACCAACTTCTGCGACTTGTTCTCTCGTCTCATTGGTACACAGTGGTACCAACACAGTTGAGTGTGCAAGTACATTCACATGTGCACAGATGCACACTGACACACACATATACACGCTAAATACGTAAGTGTAATAAAAGGTTTTTTAAGAAAAAAATATTTTTCAATGTCTTTGCTTTATCTCAGAAATAGCAGATGCAGGTGGCTGAAGTGGGGGAGGTTCTACCCAGAGAGACAATAAATATTTGAAATCACTGATTACATCTAGGCTGTCCCTGAATTGTGTGTGCTCTCCTTTCTTGGGATGTCCAAACTGTCCTCATCTCTCAGCTCAGCAATAGCACTGCCCTCTCTACAGCACCCAGTGTGGGTGACATGCAGCTTCCTGGGTAGGATTTCTACAACGGGACTGCTGACCTGTGTGGGTGTTGCGTGGCTTCTTGCTTTGGCTTTGTCCAACACAGCTGTTATCCTGTTTCATCCTAGGGAGAGAGCATCAGAGATCTCCTGCCTTCTTGGCTAAACTTGGCTCCTGCAGCCTGTGAGTCTAGTATATTTCCAAAGACTGAGCCCACTGTAATGACTCTAGCCCAGATGACTCTTTGTCATCACACTGCATCTTTCCCAGTCCCCGGCACATGGCTTCCAGACCAAATCCAAGAACCTAGACTGTGCAGGCTGTTCTGCCACTTGTTTGCCTCTGATGCAGCCTCACTCTGCTCATAAGCTGTGAAGTTGCATGCTTGTATTGTCATTCCAGCATCTTTCCTTCCTTTACAGAAAGCTGAACACCGAGGGTTGCCTTCATTGTTCCCAACCTGCTCTATAACAAGTATATTACAGGATTATATGCAACCCAGCCTGGCCCATCAGCATATGCAGCCCACTGGAATGTGATGCTTGGCTGAGGATGGTCATGTGAGTTAAACATAGCCAATGAGGTTCCAGCTAGAATGAGGAGGCTAGGGCTTCCTGGAAGTGGATTAATATATGAGAAGCCATGGGAGTTGAAACTGAGGAAGCAGTGGGAGAAGAAGCTGAGACATTGACATTTGGATGGAGGGCCAGGAATGTGTCCTGAAGACAGATGTGTTCCCTCTCAGATGCAGATGCGTGGACTTAGACTTAACATCTGAATTTCCCTGGCAAGATGTCCAATGAATTACTATTTGTTAGGTCTGTGCAAACATTCTGTTCCTTTCTATTCTTCCAAACAGGGCAGTATATATTTTCATTTACAATAATAATTATGGGTATATGTTTAAATTTTAAGTTCCTGGGTATTTATTACAGCCTATGTTCATTAAGCACCTACTTTGTGCACCTGCCATGGTAAGGGGAGTAACCTTGAACGCCCTTCTGTGCTCATGCAGCCTTGGGTCCATCTGAGCAGGCATCTCAGAGATGGCAGTGTTTGAGTTGCGTGGTGAAGGATGCAATGGACTTCTCCCTACATCAGCCTCAAGGAAAGAGCCGATGCTTATGAAATAAAGTGTAAGGACAATTGATGAGTGTGATCAATGGATCTGGGATGGTGGCAAGTATTTTGTCATAGCTGAAAGACTGTCCATGGTCTACTGTACAGGGCAGGGCATCATGAAGGAACATACTTTCTGGATGTTTATTGAATGTGCTAAGGTGTGGATATTCTAGGCAGTAGATGACTCACAACAGTTGTTGTGACAAAGAATGACAGGGACAGAACACCACTAGGTGAAAAGGAAAAGTGGAGCCTGGGTCAGAGCTTAGTTGCTAGATGCTTGCCTAGCACCTGTGTCTCCCTGGGTTTCATCTCACAACTGTGTCCCCAAGCTGGGTTTGGCCACCCATATTCAATGAGCCAATTAAAAACCACATTAATAGCAGAAAAAGGAGACTAATTCATTCTGGCGCATTTGGAAGCAGGACAAAGAGATCCAGCCAATCACCCAAGTCCATCTTTGATGATCTGTTGAGGTTAAAGTTTAAATTTAGGGCTAAGGCTGTGCACATCTAAGCAGTCCCACCGAAGTGTGGTCCTGCCCACCATGGACCATCACTGTCTGGGCTTCAGTCCCTTCCTGCAAAGTGCTTTGACAATTTGCTAGAACTGTGTAAAATCTCTTTCTGGAAGACAAATTACCCACCTTTGGCTGGTGCCTTTTTCTTCTCTCAGCACAAGACTCCTGGGGAAATTCCCATTTCTTTGGGGCTCATTGTTTCTGTAGTTTGAGGACAAGTATCTCTTTAGAATATCTTTATTTCTGCCAAGTCTGATGCATTGTAATTGTTGTTCTAGCACCTAGGAGGTGAAGGCAGGAGGATCAGAAGTTCAAAATCATCTTTGGTGACTTAGTGAGTTTGAGGCTAGCCTGGACTACATTGAGCCATTGTTGAAAGAAAGGAATGAAGAATTGAAGAAAAAGAATAAGGTCCTTAAAAGAAATAGAGTAGCTGGGTGTCATGGCACATGGCTTTAATCCCAGTACTCGGACGGTAGAGGCAGGCAGATCTCTGAATTCAGGCCAGCATGGTTTACAGCATGAGTTCCAAGAAAAAAAGAAAGGAAGGAAGAATTGAAGAAGTGGGGAAGGGAAGGGAAGGTCCATTCAACACAGCTACCTTCGGTCAGCTGCTTCCCACAATACCAACTGTTTTTGAGTCCTTTATGAAGGAGTAGACAGACATGTTGGTCTCTGTCACTCAAAAGATTCAGCCTGACAAAAACAAAGGGATGCAAATGTGATGGTGTTCACTGAGTGCAGGATACCTTGGTCTGCACGGAGCTATTGTATACATTGTATCAATTGTCTAAGGCTAAAGGGTACCACGTGGCTTGCCCAAGATCTTTCCTATTGAGTACCTTCTCTTGCAGAATCTAGTAAGAGAGAAAACCAGACTTCCATCTCAGGCTGGCTGGCAGTACTCAGTGGTTTTGTTCAGCACCATCCAATCCCTTACCAATCCCTTAGACTGTGTTTTGGAATCTGTCTGGACTTACTGCATGGAAGGCTGGGAATTCACGGGTTAATCCCGAGTGGCTTGACCCCACATTTGCATGGTCCCACTCACAATCAATTTGAAATCATTAATTGGACAAAGTAACTCTTTATTACCATATCCCAAGGGTAGCCAAAATATAATTGCCAGGCCTTGTTTGTGCAGGCAATTTCTGTTTAACAAAGAAGAATATTTAGTGTCATTGTAAAATTAATTGGGTGTGTTATGCTCTGAGCCCCACCGTGGTAACAGGGCTGAGAGTGGGTACGCGTGCAGTGTTTAATAACCATGGCACTATCAGAACAGTTCCTTCTACAAGGGCAGTCATAAAACTGTCCAGAGCCCTGTGTTGTTTCCAGCCTGTAAGTATGAAAATGCAGAAGTAGGACAAATTTTTGAATCATGGTTGGTGGTGCGACTGCAGTGTGTAAAGTCTGCCCAGCATGAGCGGAGAACAGGCTTCCCTCTGGCTCTTTGGGTTCCTTCTGGGTCTGTCTGTCTGGTTTTCTCCTGTTCCTCCTTCTGTCTGTCCCCTCCTCTGTGCCTCTCCTCCATGGGGTATGTCTGTCCAGAGTTCCTTTCCTCCCCATCCTGTGATTAACAGCTTGGTGCTCAGGACAAGAAACTCTCACTGCAGCTTCACTGCAGAGGTTCCCTCTGCCTCTGTCTCTCCCATTTCTATATCTCTGGCAGTAAGGATTGCCTCTCTCCCTTCAGTCATTCCCAAGTGGCGATAAAGAGTTTAATCATTACATTGTGACCCTGTGACCTTTTCTGGGTGGCTCTTCTGTTTTCCTTTCCAAGCTAACTTAACCACAGAGACTGATCACATACAAACACCCGAGACAGCTCAGAGAACACATGCGCTTTGCAGAGAGCTCCATGCCCAGCCACTGGATGTGGTACTCAGATATCTCTGGGACAATGTTTTTTAGGACCCAGTCTTGCTGGGTATAGTGGTACATACCTGTAATCCCAGGACTTTGGAAATTGAGGCAAGAGAGTCACCAGTTCCAGGGGTTCACAAAACTAAAGCAAGACAAAACCAAGAAACAAACAAACAAACAAAAAATAAAGTAACAAAAGAGCTTGTATCTTCTGAATATAACCAAACATTGTTAGAATTGCTTTAATAATAGTTTTAAAGTGTGTGTGTGTGTGTGTGTGTGTGTGTGTGTGTGTGTGTGTGTGTCTGTCTGTCTGTCTGTCTGTCTGTCTGTTGGTCTATGGGCATGTGCATAAGAGTGCAGGTACCTTTGGAAGCCATAGGTATCATATCCTCAGAGCTGAAGTGGCAGTCACTTATTAGCTGTTCAGTCTAGATGCTGGAAACTGAACTGTGGTCCTCTGCAAGAGCAGTACATGCCCTGAACTTCTGAGCCACCTTTTTAGCCCCTAGAATTGCTGTGTGTGAGTTGGAGAATCTACAGCTGCTACTTAGCCACAGGTTATAATTTCAATTTGGGGGCTGCTTTCCAAGCAAGGAAATGGCACAATCAAGCAGTTGGGCACCTCTCCCAGGCTCACAAGACAGCTAATGTTAGCATCGTAACATAGTCAATGAGATCCATGGTTGCCACTCAGACCTGGGCAGTTTGAGCTCCCATTCCCAGGGAAGGAGTCCTCCCTGGCATTTCTCAAGAGTTTCTCCTGCTTTTACAGTTTCCATTGCAGAGGTTAAAAAAAACACAGTTCAGAAACCAAGAAAAAAATAATACAAGTTGGGATCAATTGGGCATAGTGGCACGTCTTTACTCCCAACACTTGAGAGTCAGAGGCAGGCAGATCTATATAATTTGGAGGATAGCCTGGTTTACACGAAGAGTTCAAGGACAATCAGGGTTATATAATGAGGCCATGTCTCAATAGAATAAACAAGTGAAACAGTACAATTTCCATGAGAGAAATAACGCTTTGGACACAGAAAAAGGTACTCTGCAATGGGCAGCAATGCAGAGACTCTTAACTGGTCAAAGAGCCAAGTTTTGTTGGGAGTGTTCCACCCTCAGTGGGGTGTCTTTATCACCCCTCCTCCACCAAGTCTCAGGGGACATTGTGGTGGAAAGAATGCAAGAGCTGGAGGATGGGGAGGAAGAAAGTCGAACTGTGTCTTCTGCACATGACATGGCCATTGCACCCAGGAACTTGATGCAGTTATGGTCACCTTCACAGGATCAAGTTTACAAGACCAGTCAATATTCCAACAGGCAGTACTAATGGTACTCAATGGATTACAAAAAGAAAAAGAAAAGGAAAAGGAGAGGGTAGGAAGGTGGAAGGGGATGTGTTGGGAGGATGTCTGGGGGGGAAGAGAAGGGAGGGGATGGGTGTGGCCAAGGTAGATTGTATGCCTGTATGATATTTTAAAGAATAAATATAAGATATGCAAAAGAAAACAATGAATCTTAATCCATGCAGAGATTCCCCTGGGTAGCAGAAATTCCCCAATGTCAGGAGTAAGGGATGACAAAAGGCACTGAGGGTCCAGTAGGCATTTGGCAAAGTTGACATAATATACCATGAGCTCATCTTGCTCATAGCTTGGATGTATTGTGACATTTGCTGGTGGCCCAGTCTCCTTCCAGCCATGAGTCATTTCCAATGATAAGAGTCTACAGAAATCCTAGGAGTGCTCTTATGATAACACATCTCTGAAACAATGTAAATTCTTTACATTGACTATTTTATTTCCATTCCAATCACTTCTGCTCATTCTGATGCAAAACCCTAATATAACTTCACCACAGATCTAACCGAGAATACTCGCAGGGGATCAGCAGTGCTTTGAGTGTCATGTGCACTCAATAACTTGTGGATTCAACCAAAGTCAGTATTTCTTACTTTCTAATTGGCTTTATACATTAGCTATAACAGCTAGTAAAAAGATATGAGGAATGTAGAATTATTTTAAGAAAATCTTTGCTTTTCAGAATCTTCGAGGAGCCTTGGGGATTTCTCTTTCCCAAACAGAAAACATGCATGTATATACAGAATCCAGGAAGATTGTCTACCTGTGGCTGTTCCCCGGGACACACTTGGCGTCCCTTGATTTGTTGTTTAAAGTGTGGTTTCCATCTGCAATGGGAAGGCTTTACTTTGTGTCTCTCCTGCCTTCTCAGAAGAGAGACACTTCTCTAGTTGTCCACGAGGGTCAGCACCCCGGATAGCTCCAGATGAGGGCTTTCCTGTGTCAACCATCTGAAGGATAAATGGCTGAGAATCAACAAGAAATTCTTAAGAGCATTCAAAGACAGCATTACAGGAAAGCTAAGACTGAGCGAGCATGGCCATTCAACAATGCAGATGCTTTCTGAATTTTTGACTGCAGGAAGCAGCCTTAAACAAACAAACAAACAAACAAACAAACAAAAAATGGAAAGCTTCTAGACCTTGGCCTGCCATCATTTCTAGGTGACCTACAGGCTGCTGCCCCAGACTTCATTAAGTGGGGCTCACTGTGAGCCAAGGCAGTAGGAAAGTCGTGGAGACCTTCAGGAAACCTGTACGGAGTTTCCTCCATACTGCTGCCATTACAACCCACCTGGTAGAATTCAGTGTGCTCATGAAGCATGTGACAACTAGACCCAGGTTAGCTGGTAGTAGCCTTGGGACCTCTCTGAGTAATTGAAAATAAAATGTCTGCACATCAGACAAAGTAGACTCTGAGGTGTTTGAAACACCTCCCTGCTCCAAGATTCTGCAGGTCTCAGAGGCTGCTCAGAGATGGTTTCCCTCTTTCTCTCTGCTCTAGCTGGAGAAGCTATGCCAGAAGTGGAGATAGGGGCTGGAGAGATGGCCCCATGGTTAAGAGCACTTATTGCCCTTGCAGAGGACCCAGTTTCAGTTCCAAGCATCCACATGACATCTCGAAACCACCACAATCACATGGCTCTAACTCCAGTTTTAGGGGATCTAACCCCCTTTTCTGTCCTATACAGACACTACACACAGGTAGTGCACAAACCTATGCTCAGGCTGAACACTTGTACACATACAGTAGAAGTAAATGAAAGAACCAGAAAAGAGAGTCTTACCTTCCACAGCATCTCCTGAGTGCCAAGGGTAGTGTCGGCCTGCCTGGGGATGCCATTAGCACCTGCAAGGAGCCCCATCAGAGTCCTACTGTGTATCCCATCCCAGGTTCCTCGCCCTTGCTGACTCCTGGCTGGAAGGTTAGCAGCTGCCTTCAATCTAGTTCTCTCCCTCTGCGTGATTCCTGGAATCTTACTATGTCATTATCCTTATCAGATGCATCTGATTAAACCATTTCAGAGACTCTTTTCTCAGAAAATACTGCAAATTGTAATGATTTCTCTTGCATCTCATGTCTCACTCATTATCACTGGGCACCAACTTCATCTAACAAAACAAAACTCTCTGTCCACTCAGATGCAGGTAAACACAAGCTTCACATACACCAACACCACCATTCTTTTTCCTCCCTTTTTTTCTTCTCCATTGCTGCGAAAAGGAATATGATGCGTCAAGAGATCAGCAGCCTAGCTGAGATTCTGCTGCAGGCCTTGCTATTATATCCATGGAACAAGCTGGAAACCGAAGGAGAGAAAGCAATGTCAAAGAGCAATGATTATGGAGGTGTGAGTAGGAGGGATAAGGAGGCTGCAGAGACTGTAGGTAGTGCCTCTCCAGATCTGAAAGGACAAGGAGAGAAATGAACAGCATCCTGTATCCTGTGAATACTGTGTGTCTGCACAAAGGTGTGTGGATGGGATATCTAAAAACAACATCTGCACAACTCATGTCAGATCCAGTGATGAGGGACAAAGAGAGCATGCATGCCTCCTTCCCTTCTCTACCTTCTCCATGCAGATGGTACTTCCCTTGGCCTCAAGCCAATCCAGAAGAGAAATAAGGGGCCTGTGAAGATATGGTTCATGACAGAAAGAGTTGATTAGGGATGATCATTGGGTGGGGGCAGAAAGGACATTCAGGACCAACAAATCCTTGGGTCATTTCTTGTTAAAGAAAGATGAAAATGAAGGCTCTGTTGACTAACATTAAAAAAGATGTTATAGAGCTGAAGAGATAGCTCAGTGGTTAACAGCACATAACAGTTCTTGCAGAGGACCTGGGTTCAGTTCCCAGCACCTACATGGCAACCCACAACTACCAGTAACTAGGTCCAGGGGATCCAATGCCCTCTATTCGCTCCCAAAGGCACCTTGCCGGTGAACGTCATGTAGGCAACACACACATTGGCATGAGTGAAGCATAAGTAAATAAGTCTTTTTAAACAGAAGGGAATATTTGGTGGCTCATTTGTATCATACTTCAGGAATGAACAGGCTTATAATTCCATAAAGAAAGTTTCTTGTGTTGCAACCATGACAAGAGAGCTATGTACAAAGCCAGATCCCTTTCTGATGGATGGATCTTGAAGGTACTAAATGTCAAAGCAAAGGCTTTGCCCTGAAAGGAAAGGACATGATATGGGATTAGAGTGGATCCATCTTCAGCCAGAAAAATCTATGAAGCACTTGGGGTGGAGGCCTGAGGGTCCTGTTACCTCTATCTTATTAAGAACAACAGCAATCATATCAGGGAAGACACAAGCATTGTTTGCTGAGTCGTCAGTATGTACTTAGGACTCTGTTCATGAGTCTTTGTGTGTTCTTTTATCTAGCCCTCATGAAAATCCCAAGAAAGCCATTTAAATCACCTCCAGTTTGCAGTAAGAAAGCAGTGCTGGCAAGCCGGATGACAGGGAAATGCAGAGTTAGGAAGTAGCAGTGTTGAGATCTGACATCAGGTCTTTCAGGCCAAAGCCTTTGCTTTCAATGTCTATGTTATCCACTTTGATTTCAATCATGAGCAGTTCTGTCTGCTCCTCAGGTGTTTAACTTGCTGACTTCTGCTCTCCTGGCATCAGCTCGTATCTGGACTATTGTTGGAGCCTGGTAAAGAATCCTCCCACCTCCACTGTTCCTCCTCTAGGGCTCATTCTACACTGGAAGAGGAAGAGCATCCTTTCAAACATAACAAGTCAATGTGCACCTGCACTAAAATTGCTGGCTCTCAGTTCCCTGGAGAACATAGTTCTGTCTATTGTTCAAACTGAGAAATAGCCTTTATGTCTGGTCTACAGCCCATCTACTGATACTCCTCCATGCCATCCAAGATCTACTGTCAACTAAGCTTCCAGAATGCACAATGCTTTCTTTGCCCGTGTTCTTTTGTATATGTGGCTTCTGCCTCCATTCCTTGCTGCTGTTTCCCTTTCTTCTCCATGGGGAGTTCTTGGTATTTCAACACCTGGTGACATGGTGCTTTCATGGATAACAGCCCTCCACCCCAACAAAACTATTTGTTTTCTCTTTTTGTGTTCTTTTAACTTTTTATATTGTCATCATAGTCTTTGTATTGGGAATTAGAGCTGGAGGGGATTATTGGTTAAGAGTAGAAGAGTAAGCCAGGCATTGGTGACACATGCCTTTAATCCCAGCACTCGGGAGTCAGAGGCAGGCAGATCTCTCTGAGTTTGAGGCCAGCCTGGTCTCCAGAGAGAGTGCCAGGATAGGCTCCAAAGCTACACAGAGAAACCCTGTCTCGAAAAACCAAAAAAAAAAAAGTACAAGAGTAGACCATCTTTGGTGTCATTACTCATGGGTTGTTCACCACTTCTTCTTCTTCTTCTTCTTCTTCTTCTTCTTCTTCTTCTTCTTCTTCTTCTTCTTCTTCTTCTTCTTCTTCTTCTTCTTCTTCTTCTTCTTCTTTTTTGAAGCTAGGTTCTATATAACTGGCCTAGATAGATTGACTGGTCAGTAAGTTTCAGGATATCTGCCTGTCTCTGAGTCCCCAGCAGTGGAATCACAAGCACACACCACCAGGCCTGGCTTTTGTACATGGTTTTGGGGAATCAAACTCAGGTTCTCATACTTGTGTGGCAGACACTTGGCTAACTAAACAATCCTCAGTGCCATGGGTTTCTTATCCTCACATTAATTGTTCTTCACTGGAGGATCATCACCAGTCATCAAGTCCCAGAGGGAGGCATGCTGCAGCCAACAGTCATATATGCCTGGGTCTCTCGGAAGGGTTGGATGAGGTTAAGATGTACAGAAAACTGAAGACAGCATTTGCTAAAAGCAAGAGCAGTGGGTGCAAGCAGCATCACTTCATCAACATGCAGAAGGATGCAGCCCCTGCCTCCACAGAAATGGCCTTGGAATGTAGCTGACCAATATCCATAGGAAGTTTGATGGTCAGGTTCTCAATCTGATGAAGCCAGGTTTGGTTACGGCTCCCCTCACCATCAACAGGGGTATGCCTTCATTCTGACATTTGGCATGCTATTTATTTGTAGTTTTCCCCCAGGCAGGCTTGCTACCTACTACTGATGCCATCCAAACACACGCAGTAGCTGTACCTGTCACTCAGTCCACAGCAGATAGGCAGCCAAAAGTTCACATAAGATGCTTAGAGATGCTTAAGTGGGTTCAGCTCTGTCAAGTGGGTCTCAGCTCAGTGGGTCTGAGTTTTAGCAATGCTTCTACAGTGATGGCCACTGATTACCAGAGTGGTGGTTGATGGCAGGATTTTCTGGTAGGTATGTATGGAAGCCTTCTGTCCATCAGAGTACCAAGGCTGACTGGGCGATGTTTCAGCCTTGTTGTGGGAAGCCTGCCAAGGGAACCCTTTTTAAAGGTACAGCGGTGTAAGGCACCTTGTGAGGCTTCGGACATCAGAAACAAATGAGCACAAGCTTTTCTAGCACTCAGGAGGAACCTAGAAAGAGTTCAGGTAGCTTCTAATTGCTGCAGTTCACATCCGGAGGCAATGCCAGTGCTCTGATGTGTTCCCATGGCTCAGACCAACTCACATGTCTTGGTTATGTGTCCAATGCCACTGTCAGTGCACTGAGTATTGTACTTTCCACAAATAACACTGGTTTTTGTTTTTGAAAAGGGACTCACTTCAGGGGCCAGGGAAATGGCCCAGTGAGCAAAGCATTTGTTATACAAGTCTGAGGACCGGAGTTCGAATCTCCAGAGTCCATGCAAAACCAGGAACAGTAGAATGCATCTGTAACCCCAGAAATCCAATGGCAAGATGGGAGAGAGAGACAAGACAGATGTCCTCTGGAAGCTCGAGGGCTGGCATATGCAGTGGTAAATAGCAAAGGTGATATCCTTTCTCAAATATGGTAGAAGATGAACAACCCAGGTTGTCTTCAGACTCCAACATGTAGGTCCTGGCACCCCCACAGCTATGCACAGAAACATAAACACACACACACACACACACACACACACACACACACACACACACACACACACACACCATACACACATACACACAAATATAAATAGGAGTGTTTCAGTTGGGATATGTCTGTGCATTTATTGTATTATGTATCCAGGAAAGTCAAGTCTGCTTACCCCAGTGGCCCCGAAAGGCAGCAAGCCAGGATTACAAAGGGCAGCACAATCATACAGTTCCATCTCTCTTTTTGTTACAAAATGTAAAAATGTACATGTGTGTATGTTCATACATGTGTGTATGTGAGTGTATGCATGCTTTTGTACTTGTATGCACATTCATGAGGAGACCAGAGGTGGATGTAAGAAATATCCCTCTACTGTTCTCCACTTTATTCATAGAGTCAGGATCTCTCTATCAAATCCAGAGCTCACCCATATGGCTAGTCTTGCTAGCCCACTTGCTCTGGGGATCCTCTGTCTCCATCTTCTAAGGCTGGAATTAGAGGGGTGGGGTATCACAAGCTCCTGTAACTGATGTGGTCTCTGGAGATTTAAACTCTAGTCCTTAGCCTCACATGGCAAGCTCTTCAACCACTGAACTATCTCCGCCTGCAATGATGTACCCCTACAAAGGAAGTTTCATTTTGCACTTCTATTGCAGTCTTATCTTAAGGAAAAAGGCTCCTCTCACCAGGGTCTTTAAACCCTATTGTTAACTGGTGCCATTTTTGCACATCAGAAAACAAGTCTAGACACAGAACCTTTGGCAGGCAATCGGGTGTGGATGGAATCAGTAGCGTGGCTTCCTTCTCCTCCTGCATGTTTATAGCTGCCTTCTGTTGATAGCAAGTGGTACCAGTTTACGCTTAACAGCCAGGCAATAAAGCTTCCTTTCAAAATGATGTATTTAAGTAAAGAAAGAAAGTGCGTTTAATCAGTGTGGCATTGCATAATAGAGTTGATGTCTTGAGCTGCAGCAGGGTGCTAGATGACTAAGAAAGGAGCTTTAGGCCCTAGTACCTGAGATAGAAATTTCTCAAATACAAATGAAATACTACTGAATAAAAGTACTAGGGGTTTTTTTGTTTGTTTGTTTGTTTTTGTTTTGTTTTGTTTTTTGAGACAGGATCCCCTGTAGCCCACACTGGCCTCAAACTCTATAAGTAACTGAGGATGACCTTGATCTCTTCATCCTTCTACCTCGAACACCCAAGTGCTGGGATTATGGGCATACACCAACACTCCTGGTCCATCTGATATGAGGATTGAAGCTCCAGGGCTTTGCTAGGCAAGAACCCTACTAATTGAGCCGGCCGCATCCCTAGTTCTACACTCTCTGAACCTGTGACTATGCACTGACTTCCTCATACACTTTGATGGCCTCAGAGGAAGAGGGGAAGGAAGGGCAAGAAGAACAGATGCTTTGTACCTGTGAGATACCAGGGAGCGTCAGGGTGAGAACAGCCCACCCTGGACCTAAAGTGTAGAGAAAGATGTTGAGTAGCATCCCCTCGGGGTCTCACTGTTGCTAACCAGAAGCTCAATAGCTTGGGCACGTACTTCCCTAAGACAGTGGGT